>NC_080174.1:4825063-5010651 GCF_950295315.1 Erinaceus europaeus
TATGTTTCAAAGGAAGATAGAAACCCTTTCTGTGTTTCTTTCCTTTTTTTCTTCTTCTTTTTCTTCTTTTTCCCTTTTTTTTTTTTTTTTTTTTTTTTGTAAAGGGCTCAGTGCCAATACAGCAAATTCACCATTCCAGGAAGCCACTTTTTGCCTTTTTCTCCCTCCTTTGTTTTATTTGATACAGAGAAAGACTGAGGAGGGTGGGTAAAAGAAAAAAGAGAGACCCCTGCAGCCCTGCTTCACTACTCATGAAGCTCCCCTGCAGGTGGGGACCAGGGCTTGAACCTGGGTCCTTGAGCTTGGGTGCTCAACTGAGTAATACTACTATCCATCCCCCAGACTTTTTTTTAAGTGCTTTAATATTGGTTTATAAGATCACAGGGGTCTAATTTCACACCCCTCCCACCCCCAGAGTTCTGTGTCATCAGTCCCTTCACTGGAAACTACAGTGGTTCTCCCAAGGGTTAGCTATTATTTCTATAACTATCTGTCTATAATTATATATATTTGCCCATTTTCCCCCTATGGTCTGGTCATCTCTTTACTTCATTAAAAAATTTTTTTTTCATTATTTATTTATTCCCTTTTGTTGTCCTTGTTGTTATATTGTTGTAGTTATTATTATTGTCATTGTTGGATAGGACAGAGAGAGAAATGGAGAGGTGAGGGGAAGACAGAGAGGAGGAGAGAAAGACAGACACCTGCAGACCTGCTTCACCGCCTGTGAAGCGACTCCCCTGCAGGTGGGGAGCCGGGGGCTCGAACCGGGATCTTTACGCCGGTCCTTGTGCTTTGTGCTCCGTGTGTTTAACCCACTGTGCTACCGCCCGACTCCCCCTCTTTACTTCTAAGTCACACTTAAGCCTATTGCTGCTTCTGAGCGTCCTTCCTTAGTTCCTTTTCTCCCTCCTGGTCCTGGTGGAATTGAAGTTCAGAACCCTCTGGGCATCTTCCCCTGACATTTCTCCCCCTCTGGGAGTCTGGACCAACATTCTTTATGGGGAGCAGAAGGTGGGAGTTCTGGCTTCTGTCATTGCTTCTCCGCTGGACATGGGTGTTGGCAGGGGGATCCACACCCCCAGCCTGTGTCTGTCTGTCCCTAGTGGGGCAGGGCTCTAGGGAGAGGAGGCTCCAGGATACATGGGGGAGGCCGTCTGCCCAGGGAAAGCAGGATGGAGTCATGGCAGGGTCTGCCATTTGGTGCCCAGACTTTGTTTTATCCAATGCATGCGAAGAGGAGAGCTCACCCTGTGGGCCTGTTGTTCCAGAATGACCCCTGTGTTCTATAAGCATGTCTCTCCTTGGCTGACGCACAGGTACCTATGGTGCCGGCCTCCTCAAGGAAGCCCAGCTGCCTGTGATCGAGAACAAAGTCTGCAACCGCCAGGAGCTTCTCAACGGGAGGGTGAGGTCCACGGAGCTCTGTGCTGGACACTTGGCGGGAGGCGTCGACAGCTGCCAGGTAAGGAGTGAGGTCTGTCACCAGGGTTCACCCCGGCCGGTGTGGCCCTCGTGGACACCGGCTGGGTGGTGGTGCATCTGGTATAGAACACACATGATCAGGAAGTTGGTGCTGGTGGCACAAAGCACAAGGACCGGCGTCAGGATCCCGGTTCCAGCCCCCGGCTCCCCACCTGCAGGGGAGTCGCTTCACAGGCGGTGACGCAGGTCTGCAGGTGTCTGTCTTTCTCTCCCCCTCTCTGTCTTCCCCTCCTCTCTCCATTTCTCTCTGTCCTATCCAACAACATTGACAACAATAATAACTACAACAATAAAACAAGGGCAACAAAAGGGAATAAATAAATAAAATAAATATTAAAAAAAAGGAACACACATTATCATGTGCAAGGACCCAGGTTCAAGCCCCTGGTCCCCACCTGCAGGGGGAAAGCTTCATGAGTGATGAAGCAGGGCTGCAGGTATCTGTCTGTCTGTCTATCTCTTCTTCCCCTCTTAATTTCTTCCTATTTCTATCAAATATAGTTACATAAATAAGTAAATTATACAAAGAGGGATTGTTTGGGAGGGCAGACAGCAGCTCACCTGGTACAGAGCACATATTACCATGTGCAAAGACCCAGGTTCAAGCCCCTGGTCCCCACATGCAGTGGGGAGAGGGGCTAAGCTTCAGAAGTAGTAAAGCAGTTTCTCTCTCTACTTCCTCTATCTCTCTCTCCCTCCCATCCCAGTTTCTGTCCCTATTCAAAATAAATAAAATTTTAAATTAAATTTAAAAAAGGATGGGCCAGGGAGCCAAGCAGGGGCACCCCCTGCCAAGTGCACACATTACAGTGCACAAGGATCTGGGTTCGAGCCCCTAGCCCCCACCTACAGGGGGAAGCTTCACTAGTAGTGAAACAAGCTCTCTCTCTCTCTCCTTGTCTCTCTCTCTCTCCCTGCCCCCAGCTCTCCCTCCACTCCCATTTTCTCTCTGTCCTATCAAATAAAATAGAAGAAAAAAAATTTAAAGGAAAAACATGGCCGCTGGATTCCTACCGCTGGCTCAGAGTCCCAGAGATAACCCTGGTGGCAATAATAAGCAGATAAATAAATAAGGATGAACCAGCAACCTCTGAGGGTTAGTTAGAGACCCTTGAATCTGACGGGCACTGCTTTAGGATTGTCTTGGGCCTTGAGCTGCCCCAGAGTCGGGGCTGAGTTCACTGGCTTCTCTGTCACGGCCAGAGCTGGGTGGGGCGTGGGGCGTCCTGAGCACTCCCGGCTGCCAGGGGCTGTAGAACAAAGACAGTAGCACTGCTTCACAGCTGCCGGGGAGGGACGTTACCCAGCCTGAGAGAAACCCCCAAATAGAGGGAGTCAAGCCCAGTCTGTACAGGAAACACGTTCCCCCTGAGAAGCACTCAATGATATATATATATATATATAAACACTCAATATATATAAACACACACCCACCCCCCACACACACATATATATTGTTTTATTGACTGGCTAGAGGCAGAATGTGAGAGGGGAAGGAAAGATAAAAGAGGAGAGAAAGACAGAGACAGGCGTAGAGATAAGGACAGAGATACCTACAGCATTGTTCCACCACTTGTGAAGTTTGTTTGTTGCATGTGGGGACTGGGGGCTTGAAGTCAGGCCCTTGTGAGTAGCAATGGTTGCCTTCAGTCAAGTGTCACCACATGGACCTTCACTGATTTTTTTTAAAAAATATTTTATTAGTGATTTAATAATGAATAACAAGATTGTAAGGTAACAGAGGTACGGTTCCATGCAGTTTCCACCACCAGACTTCCCTGTCCCATCCCTTCCTTGGAAGCTTCCCAGTCCTTTATCCTCTGGGTGTATGGATCCATATTCTTTATGGGGAGCAGAAAGTGGGAGTTTTGGCTTCTGTCATAGCTTCTCTGCTAGACATGAGCATTGGTAGGTGGAGCCATACTCCCAGCCTGTCTCTCTCTTTCCCTAGTGGGGCAGGGCTCTGGGGAAGCAGGGCTCCAGGACACATTGGTGGGGTCGTCTGCTCAGGGAAGTCAGGTTGGCGTCATGGTAGCATCTGTGACCTGGTGGCTGAAAAAGAGTTAAGATACAATACAAAACAAATTGTTGACTAATCATGAGCCTAAAGGCAAGAATATTGCAGATGAAAATTTGGGGTCTCCATTTTGGGAATAGCTAGTAGGTCTATTTTAGTTATATTCCAAGGGGATAATAACTTTTATTAGGCTTTGCTTGAGCCTAACAGCTAACAAGCAGGTGGACCCAAGGTGTTGTCTGGGGAGATGGTGTCAGAGTTGGGAAAAGGACTAGAAAGCTGAATCAGGGCAGAGAGTAGCTCCCAAACATGGGGAAAGTAAATAAATATTCTTAATTGTAAACCCCATTGATCTGACCTGGGGCCCATATTCAACACAGGAGTCTGCGTAACCTCTGCATCCCTGTAAGTCTGAGCTCACATTCTGTGCTCACAGCTAGGAACATTCCAGGCTGCACTAATTTCAGGACCCATCTTTGGGTAATGGTAGAGTAAGTTGTCCAACCTCCCTCTCGAAGAATGGAACATTGCCTACCATTGTTGATCCACATGGAGGGCAAGGTCCTATAGGGGCCCACAAAGGGGTCCATTAAGTTGTTCCTGATGGAGATGCCCAGGGGGAGTGAAGAGAGGATCTAGTAGAGGTCTAGACCCATTATGTCTGTGTGGGAATCTCAGGACTCCCTGACTAGGGCCCCAACCCCCTGTCTCTGTCTTTCCCTAGTGGGGTGGGGCTCTGGAGAGGTGGGTTTCTAGGACACATTGATGAGGTCGTCTGCCCAGGGAGGTCAGGATGGCGTCATGGTAGCAATGATGTGGTTTCGTGACCGGTCTGTTGCTAACTGCTGAGTTACATCAGGTGTTCTTAACCCAAAAAGATAGACGAGGACACTTCCGCCTGTCTGGGCCACAGCAGCCTCACACCCCACAAGGAAGGGCCAGTGGTTCCTCACGTGGCTTTAAGTCCCTCTCTCTGCAGGGTGACAGTGGCGGGCCCCTGGTATGCTTCGAGAAGGACAGATACATTTTGCAAGGAGTCACTTCTTGGGGGCTGGGCTGTGCACGCCCTAACAAGCCTGGTGTCTACGTCCGAGTCTCCCGGTATGTGTCTTGGCTACAAGACGTGATGAGAAATAACTAGTCGGATGGAAGATCGCAGGAAGCTTCTGCAGGAGCATGGGGAGAGGACTGCGCACACATGCAAAGTGATTCACGGCAGTCAAGCCAAGAAGCTGCACTTAGCTCCTCGGAGCTGCACAGCCTCAACCTTCTGAGTCTCAGTATGCAGGAACACTTCCTGTCACTTCCTGCCCCCGGACTGACAGGTTCTGTAGCCATACGGTAACACAGCCCTGACACTTGTCGGAAATAAACTCAGTACTTCTGGCTTTCTCTCTTTTCATCGTCTTTAGCTGCACCTCTGTGCTGTTTATTATTGGAAAGAGAGAGAGAAATTGAGAGGGGAGAGGGTGAGAGAGAAGGAAAGAGACAGAGAGACACCTGCAGCCCTGCTTCAACACTCATGAAGCTTTCCCCCTGCAAGTGAGAACCAGGGGCTTGAACCTACTGGTCCTTGTACACCACCACAACCCCCTCCCTTTTTTTCTTAACTAGAGCCCTGCTCAGCTCCGGCTTATGTTGATACAGGGGATTGAACCTGGGACCTTTGGAGCCTCAGGCATGAGACTCTTTGCATACCCATTCAGCTCTCTCTCCCTGCCTTTCATTCATTCTATCTATCTATATTTCTAAATCTATGTACCTATATGTAGATGTAGATATATGAAGGAGAAATCAAAACAGAGAGAAGGAGAGAGACCAGAGCATGAAGATCTGGCTGATGGTGGAGCTGGGGATTGAACCTGGGCCCTTGGAGTTTCAGGCAGTAGAGTCTCTCTCAGAACCATCATGCTGTCTCCCCAGCCCTCATCCATACTTTGTAAATGGGGGCTCAGGAGTGAACTTAGGGCTTGGTTCTATGTTTTATCTGCTAAGTAACCTCCAGCCCAATCTCCATCTCTTGTGTATATATATATATATATATTTATACATGTGCATACACGCACATACACAGAGAGACACGTATAGGAGGAGGAAGGGCAGGGTGAAGAGGGAGGGAAGGAAGATGGGGGATGGTCAGGTTTACATGTTATCACGCTCAAGGCTCAAGTTCAAGCTCCAGGTCCCCACCCGCAGGGGAACTTCACAGATGGTAAACCAGGGCTGCAGCTGTTTCTCTCTCTTTTTCCCTCTCTGCCTCTCCCTTCCCTCTCAATTTCTGTCTAATCAATAAATATAAAAATTATAGTCATTAAAATGTGTTAAAAAAAGACAAGTAGAAAAAGACGCCCCAGCACCTCCCCCAGCAGTGTCCAGGCAAAGCACACAGCTGGCCGGCTGAGCCATTTTCTGACCCCTCCAGCTTCAAGAGGAGTAAGTCGGGGACTTGAGAGCTCCCGGGCTCTCTCCTGCAGGACAATCACAGAAAATGCTGAGAGCTGCAAGGTCAGAGACGAGAAAGCAGAGCAAGGCCAGGTGGTCACCCACTTCACTATGGGTGTCCCTGGCTTGTCCACACTTCTTTTTAATAGCAATTTAATATTCATTTACAAAATGATGAGATAACAGGGGTATAATCCCATACCATCCCCCCCCCCCCAGAGTTCTGTGTCCCCAATCCTTCCATTGGAAAGTGCAGTGGTTCTCCCAAGGTCACAGATGTGGGCTGACTATTATTTCAGTAACTATCTATGTTTATATATACTCACCCATTTTTTTCCTATGGTCCTGTCTTCTCTTCCTTTCTAAGTCACACCTACACCTATTGCTACTTTCGAATGTCCTTTATTCCCTCTTCTCGCTCTGGGTCCTGATGGAGTTGGGATAACATTTCTCCCCCTTCTGGGAGTATGGACCAGTATTCTTTATGGGGTACAGAAGGCGGGAGTTCTGGCTTCTGTAATTGCTTCTCTGCTGGACATGGATGTTGGCAGTTGGATCCACACCCCCAGCTTGTTTCTATCTTTCCTAGTGGGGTAGTGCCCACATTCCTTGTGTCTTCATTCCTAGCACTGAGATGAAGCCTTTCAAAGCTGCGTCATATACTAGGAGTCAGGAGAAGATGTTCTATTGGGGGGGGGGCAGCTCAGGGACACTGGGCAGAGTTCAGCGTGGCCATAGAGGGGATTAGGCAATGGACATGAAATCTGACCCACTTACAAGTCTGAACGCTCTCTTGGGTCACACCCTACCTGTCGACACAGTGCTGAGAGTCTGAGCGGAACCACATACAAACCCACTGAAGGCTGAACTCTGTCTCTCACCAGCTCCCTAGAGATGCAGTTCACGTCCACCATCACAAGGAAGCCGTTTCTGATGATGAGTCACACACACACACACGCACACACACACACACACAGACACACACGGAAGAGAGAGGAGACGCGTGGGCTTTTGGGGTGACAATCTCCACTGCTTTTATTGTTGCCAGACCAAAACATCAAGCTGTAATACATTTCAAAAGTGACAGTGTGGAGAGCCAAAGGTCATCTTACAGCAAAGGAGGCAAAACTGTGAAGGGAGGGTGTGGAGAGAGGATGAACTTAGACTGCTGGCCTCAGAGAGCTGTGGTGGCCTCACTCAAGATCGAGACGTCCATCCGTTATGGATTCCAGGGCCCTGAGGTTGACAGCTGGGCCTACAGTTCACACACACACACACACACACACACACACACACACACACACACACACTGGAAGCTCGAGTGAAAATTCCCTTTCTTATTGGCAGAATTTCCCTTTGGTGCTCATGCTTCCTGTTCACACACAATGATTCATTAAAAAAAAATTAAGCATAAGGTATATAATATATGAATTCGAAACGGTAACATATACAAAATATAAAGCAGAAAATCCGAGTAAAAGATAACATGTGTACTTACACTTGGCATTCCCCACAGTCTCAGTAATAAAAAAGTCAAATCCCTCATTAATATCCTGTGAAGTCACAAAGTTTCTGCCAGTTCTTATAAGCGTGGATGTAGTCGACCTTTCTTTAAATTAGAAAAAAAAAGTCAGGGCCAGGGAGACAGCATAATGATTATGCAAAAGATTTTCATGTCTGAGCCTGAAATCAATCCATGGTACCAACACAAGCCAGATGTGAGCAGTGCGCTGGTTAAAAGGGAAATAATAACAGCTAAAAAAACGTGAGTTTAAGAATGCCAAGGCGGAAGGGGAACTGCCCGTGTTCTTTGCTTTTGTCTGTGAGCCGTAGGAGAACTGAATTCACAGGCAGAAGGGAAATGTCCCTTAATGACAAAAAAATAAAATCCCAGGACCCACGGCATTATAACCGCTGGGTTTTGTTCATCAAGTCAGAGAAGAGGAGGCTCTAGGTAGCCATTAATGGAGGGTCAAAAGGATCTTAATTTGTCTCAGGACTAAATGTGATTTTTATAAACAATAAAAGCCGAATCTCCAAATTGGCCCCTAGGTCTGTTCTAATCATGTCATAAACCCTGAATGTCCCTCAGCCCATCTCCCCCAGCCCCGCCGCCCACCATGCTACAGGTCTTTAACGAAGTGAGGTTGGGCTTTGCACCACGTGCCCAAGGACCCTCGGATTCAATTCTCCATCCTCCCTAGAATCCTTAAAACACTTGGTCTTAGCTCCCTGCTTGATGGACAGCCTGTTCTCTGAGAACTGGAGGTGGCCTTTATGACCAAGCACATCTGAGACCATTGATCCAACAGGAGAGACAGCCACAGGCCACAGGGGATGCCTTCTCAAATCCCTCACAGCACTAGAAACTCCAGATCTTTCAGCATTCTAGATAGAGGACTCTGGGCCACTTGGAGGTCTCTGTATGGCTTTAAGAACACCAGGGTCTGCACCAAGGTGGACAGATAAAGTGGGCTCAGGCCTATGCCAGTCACCAGAAGGCACGTCAGTTCCTGGGGAGGAGTGGGGACAGCTTGGACACTTCTTTCCTTCCTTCCTTCCTTCCTTCCTTCCTTCCTTCCTTCCTTCCTTCCTTCCTTTCATCTTTGGCAGTGGCCCTCAAAGGTGGGAGCTGGAGACCTGGGTTTTCTTTCTCTGGAAGCATTTACAGGCATTTGGGAAAATGGAGCTAAAGGAGAAACAGAGAAGGTGCTTAGGATAGAGGCCCAGGAGTCAAGAGAAGTTCTTCTCTGGAGCATCAGAACAGCCAAGAAGTATTACCTCTCTAAAGACTTGAAAAGCAAAACTTGGGTGTTTCTGGGTAAATTCCTCCTGGAAGTCTGCCTGTCTCATGCACCTCTCCCAGATTCCCAGGGCACCTGCACTCTTCTCATTATCTTTATTTGTTGGGTACAGCCAGCCAGAAATCGAGAAAGAAGGGGAGATAGAGAGGGGAAGGGACAGAGAGACATCTGTAACACTGCTTCACCACTTGCAAAGTTTTGTCCCTGCATGTGGGGAGCCAGGGGCTCAAATCTGGGTCCTTGTAACATGTGTGCCACAACCAGGTGTGTGCCACCTCCCAGCCCCCTCTTTTTTAAATAGGTAACCCAATCATTTTTTATCATTAAATTATTTTTATTTATTGGACGGAGACAGCCAGAAATCAAGAGGGAAGGGGGTGATAGAGAGGGAGAGAAACAGAGAGACACCTGTAACACTGCTTCACCATTCAGAAAGCTTTTCCCCTGCGGGTAAGGGACTGGGGACTCAAACCCAGGTCCTTGCACATTGTAACACGTGCACTCAATCAGTCGCCTCACCCCCTGGCCCCAACTCTTTGGACTTGTAGAAGTGACCACCTGCACCTCACCTCCATCTCTTTCTCCTCCTCTGCCTTCTTGTCTCTGCATCTCTGTTTGGGTATCTTCAAATGCCCCTCTGTTTGTTATATGGAAAACTGAGAAATGTTATGCATGTACAAACTATTGTATTTACTGTCGAATGTAAAGCATTAATTCCCCAATAAAGAAATTTAAAAAAAAGTAGCGAGATAGCTCAGCCAGTAAAGTGTACACTGTACCATGCATGAGGAGCAGGATTCGAGTCGCCGGCCATTACCTGCCTGGGGGAAGGAAGCTTCCTGAGTAGTGGGACAGTGAGTGCAGCAGGCCAATGTGAATGGTGGAGTTGTATAGGCATCGAGCCCCAGAAATAAGCCTGGTGGCCAAAAAAAATAAGACAAGACAGGGGCCAGGTGGTGATGCAGCTGGTTGAGTGCACGTTACAGTTTGCAAGGACCTGGGTTCGAGCCCCTGGTTCCCACCTGCAGGGGGCCAAGCTTTGAGAGTGGTGAGGCAGGGCAGCAAGTGTCTCTCTGCCTTTCTCCCTGTTTCCTTCTTCACTCTTGATTTCTGGCTGTTTATATCCAATAAATAAAGATAATAATAATAATAATAATAATGATAATAATAAATTCAACCAACCTTTTAAAAAAAAGGTATGGGAAAAAAATCAAGGCTTGATATTTTGTTGGCCTCATTCTGCATTTTGCATACCGGACGGTGGCTTCTTCGTCTTCCCTGCACTTCCATTCAGACACCCTCCCCTGCAGTGGTTTGACTGCATCATGGCTGAGTTGGTGGAAATGGCTTGATCCCAGTCACTCTTTCTTCCTCAGGCTAATTTTCTGATACGAAGTGTGAGTGTGAAAATCACTCCTGACTGCTGGGGGTGTGGGGGCATGGAGCCTGAAGGTGTTTCTGGCCATCAAAGGCACAGAGAGAGTATCCGTCTGCTGTTGGGAGCTCAGCACTGAAAGCTTTTGCAAGGACACCCAAAAGGAAGGAATCTGAGGCTGACTGCTGAGTGCCTGAGGGCTGGTGGGCTTGCCCAACGCAGTCACCAGTCCCCCTGTTCTCAACACGGTCCTTTCCCTGCCACTGGGCAATGAGACCCTGCCTTTACTGATGCTACGTGCAAGCTAAGTGCCACAGTACCTGCCAAGCTTCTCCACATCTTCCACAGTCTCTGGCAAGACGATGCCCTTGGTTTCCGGCAAAAGCATGACGAGCCCACCGCAGATGGATGCCAGGATGCCTACAGAAGGGGGGGGGAAGCATCGCCCACCACTGAGCCCTCCCTCCTCTCTCTCGAAGCAGCTGCGAGCTCCCTCCATAGTGTTCAGGCTAGCCTGACCCTCTCTTCAGATCTCCCTGGCCCTGGTCTCAGGTGTCCACTGCCTTTCTCACACCCAGAGTTTCACCAGGTATATTTTCATTTCACTCCAGGTATACTTTCATTCTCCCAGAAAGAATTTACTGAGAGTCCGGCGCTCAGGGACCACCTCAGTGCTCCCATCAGAGGACAAGCGCTTCCTCTCACTGACACTCACTCCGTCCCAACCCTCTTTCTTTGTTTGGTCTGTAACTCTGTGAGGTTGTCCCTGCTGCCGCTCACAGGCTGTCACTTCCGTATTTTCTGGAGTTCCTCAGTATCTTTCTAGAAACACCTTCAGCTCTGAGCTGCACCCACCCAAATCTCTTGCCATCCTAATCTTTGCTGTCTGCTAACGCGGACATTCCTGAAGCAGCATCCTCTCGCATTTTCTTCATAACCTGGTGGTGAGCTAGGAGATGTTTAACCGTCAGCTCTCCAGAAAACAAGGCCTGAGGGGTCAGCTGGTGGCGCAGTGGGTTAAGCGCATGTGGCGCAAAGCTCAAGGACCGGCCTAAGGATCCCGGTTCGAGCCCCCGGCTCCCTACCTGCAGGGGAGTCTCTTCACAGGCGGTGAAGCGGGTCTGCAGGTGTCTGTCTTTCTCTCCGCCTCTCTGTCTTCCCCTCCTCTCTCCATTTCTCTCTGTCCTAGCCGACAACGAACAACATCAACAGTGACAATAATAATAACCACAACGAGGCTACAACAACAAGGGCAACAAAAAGGGGGAATAAATGGCCTCCAGGAGCGGTGGATTCATGGTGCAGGCCCCGAGCCCAGCAATAACCCTGGAGGAATAAAAAAAAAGAAAAGAAAAGAAAAGAAAAGAAAACAAGGCCTGATCTGTACCAGCTTCTCAGTTTCCGGAGTGGAAAGCTTCCAACGTGACATCGCTGAATAACTGAGAGGTTCTGGCACAAGTACGAGGGACTGTGTGTCTCTGTGCAGCACGAAGGAAATTGACTATGATATTGATATAAAGAACACTGAAAAATACTACTTGCTTTTAGTCTTCTTTAAATAAACATACTGAAGTTCCAGTGTGGGCCCCTCGAAATCACTGGCTATATTTCCCAGTATCATTAATGAGTCTCTTAGTACTCGGCTTTTGAAATCTCAGAAACTGGACCAAATAAAGGTTACATATAACACTTTTCATCACAATAGTTGAATATCAAGTATGTTAAAAACTATTTGGGGTATCGTATTCATCGTCACCAGATTGGTTCCTAAAAAGTTAAATAGTTGTCTCAAAAACTTTAGACGACTATAGTTAAATAAAACCAAACATTATAGAGTTTTGCCAATGCAAATGATGTCAATAAAAGCACTTAAGACAAGTACACTGCGGGTCAGGAGGTGGCGCCCCGGTCGAGTGTTCACGTGTTGCCAAGTGCAAGGACCCAGGTCCAAGCCCACAGCATCCACCTGGAGGAAAAAGCTTCACAAGTGGTGAAGCAGGGCTGCAGGTGTCTCTCTTTCTCCCTGTTTCCCCTTTCCTGATCCCTCTCTGTCTCTATACAATTAATAAACATGTAAATAAAACATTTAAAAAAGAAAATAGGGATCAGGTGGTGGTGGGACACCTGGCTGAGTGCACAAGGAACCTGGTTGAAGCCTCTGCTCCCCATCTGCAGGGGGGAAGCTTTGTGAGTGGTGAAGCAGGACTGCAGATGTCTCTTGGTCGCTTCTCTCCCTCTCTATCTCCCCCTCCCGCCTTGATTTCTGATGGTCTCTATCCAATAAATAAAGATAATAAGAACATTTTTTGAAACAAATAAGTACATCATTTTGTTTGTTTGTTTGTTTTGTTTTTGCCTCCAGGGTGATTGCTGGGGCTCAGTGCCTGCACCATGAATCCACCGCTCCTGGAGGCCATTTTTCCCCCTTTTGTTGCCCTTGTTGTTGTAGCCTCGTTGTGGTTATTATTATTGTCACTGTTGATGTTGTTCGTTGTTCGATAGGACAGAGAGAAATGGAGAGAGGAAGGGAAGACAGAGAGGGGGAGAGAAAGACAGACACCTGCAGACCTGCTTCACCGTCTGTGAAGTGACTGCCCTGCAAGGTGGGGAGCCGGGGGCTCGAACCAGGATCCTTACTCCGGTCCCTGCGCTTTGCGCCACCTGCGCTCAACCCACTGCGCCACCGCCCGACCGCCCTTCTTGTTGTTTTTCTGAAACACTAGTGTAGCAAGGAAAGTCTTACCAAAGATGATGAGAGGTAGCTCCAGCCAAACAGCTGCAAGTCGGAAGAGGAGAAACGGAGCGACGACCCCTCCAAAGTCACACAGGCCTGAGCAGAGCGAGACCCCAAAGTTCCTGTGGAGGGAGCATGACTTTACAGAGAAGCCACCTAAACAGATACAGGACAAGTCAAAGATACAGGCCCATAAAGAAGAAGCTCTAACTGGACTGAGCGCCTGAGTCGGGAGCTTGGGCCGCGACACCGGATGCCCGCTCCCAAGCAGAGACCTTGTCTTCTGCACCATTCCAAGCTCATTCATGGTACCGCGTCCCAGCCAGGTAGGAAAGACCAGCTTTCCTTAGGCTCTCATGTCACATTCATCGGCGAGAGCTCGGCATCCTCCCAGCGACACTGCTTTACTGGACGTGTGCTCCAGAGGAAGAGGGCAGAGGCGTCACGGAGACACCTCTGCAAGGGGCGGGAGCCTGCAGCTGGACCTGCGACTCCTCAGAACTGTCCCTTCAGGAATGAAAAAGACCCCAAACGCTTCTGATCTGCACAGAAGTCCCGGCTGAACGTCTGTAGTCAGTGAATGTTTCCTTTATCTCAGCCCAAGGTGTCAATAGCGCAGAGAGAGGAAGTCAAGCCAGCCCGGTCTCTATTCTGTTTCTAGAAGGTCTGTGGTGATTTGGAAGTCATTCTTCCATCCGCAGCTCACTGCCTAGCCCTCTCTGTAGTGCCTCTGAGTCGCCTATGCACCGACTTTGACAGGAAGGTGGATTCATACGCGTTTCCCCCAGGAGGAGTCCTGTGTCCTTTGTCTCCTCAACAGCACACAGTGGAAGTGACTGGAACAGAAGCTAGTCCTGAGACAGTGTGATACCAGAGAACAGAGATCCAGCCCACATCTGATCAACTGTGCTAACTGGCTCTTCTGATTCCGGTCTCCTGCCTTTCCACCCACACACGGCTTTGTATAGAGATGATAGAAAATAATAATGATGATAATAATAGTTCTACGGATGGGGTGGTGGAGCAGCCAATAATGCAGACACCTATCCATGTGCCCCGGTTCCTGCCTGCAGGGGGAGGAGCTTCACGAGCAGTGGAGCACGGCTTCAGGGTCTCTCTTTGCTCTCCCTCTC
The DNA here is from genome assembly GCF_950295315.1 of Erinaceus europaeus. Lineage (NCBI taxonomy): Eukaryota > Metazoa > Chordata > Mammalia > Eulipotyphla > Erinaceidae > Erinaceus > Erinaceus europaeus. Next base: position 4,839,054 of record NC_080174.1, read on the forward strand.
TGTCCTTCTATCCTGCTGCCTTCCCTCTCAATTTCTATCCATGCCTCTCTCACTCAGAAAAAAAAAGGAGGGGGGATGAATTTCATCAAAATTGCAGAAAAATAGCAATGCATAAAGTCACTCTAAAGTAAAGCACATTGAACCCATGTGAATTCACCAACGTGGAACCTTCAGCTACATGGACAGGGCAGTGGCTTTTAATAAAGATTTGGCTGTGGAATTTCTTAGGAGTTATCATAGCGTATATGTCGAACTCACCTTAGTGTTGTTGGGTACAGTTCTGAATTTACCAAATACACGATTTCAAAGGCCATGGTGATCCCCAGTCTCCCCAGAGTGGCAACTGTGGTCCTCAGCCACGGGATTCCTGCAGACACAGAACGTTTGGAAGGCAAGAGCTAGGATCTGTTTCTATCCAAATAAAGCTCTCTCTCACAGTTTCCACCTGTTAGCCTTTGCTGACGTCACGACAAAGGATAGACACCTGCCAGTGTGGTGATGACCCCATTTCTTTTCTTTCCTTTCCTTTTCATTATTATTATTATTATTATTATTATTATTAATTTTTTTTTCTTCCAGGGTTACCACTGGGGCTCCATGCCATCTCTATGAATCTACTGTTCCTGGTGGCCATTTTTTCCCATGCTACAGGATAAGACAGAAAGAAATGGAGAGAGGAGGGGGAGACAGAGAGGAAGTGAGAAAGATAGACACTTGCAGACCTGCTTCACCACTCGTGAAGCCTCCCTGCTGCAGGTGGGGAGTGAGGGCTTGAACCTGGGTCCTTGCACTTTGTACTATGTGGTGGCCCTATTTCAAGGGCACCAGTACCACCAGAATGAAAAAAAGTCATATTTGAACATGTTGGCTGCCCTTCCGAGCAGAATTAGAATACAGAACCCAAGACCACGGCTGAGGGAGCACTACACCAGCCACGAATGGCGTGATCACCCTGTGGTCTTTTGCCTGGAAGGGAACCTTCACTTGTGCCCTTGACAGCCGTTACCACTGCATGGCCCCACTTGTTGTCTCCGTAGTCCTGACTGACTGAGCACATTCAGAACAGACCAGCAACAACCCGGGCACAACGCTGGCTAGGTTCTAGAGAGCAGTAAGACTCTGAGGCTGACACCTGTGTATTTGTCAAGCCTGGGCATGTACCATCCTGGGTCTTTCCTATCCGAAATCTTGCTCTGTCCCCCAAAGTAACCACCCAGGAGGAACCAGATGCTTTTTAAGAATCAGTTAGTTTATTGTCAAATTTATGTATTTATTTTGGATGGAGACAGAAATTGAGGGGCCTGGTGGTGGTGCACCTGGCTAAGTACACATAGTACTAAGCACAAGGACCTATGCATGGATCTAGGTTCGAGCCCCCGGCTCCCCACATGCAGGGGAGACTCTTCATAGGCAGTGAAGCAGGTCTACAGGTCTCTTTCTCTCTCTTTCTCTCTCCCTCTCTGTCTCCCCCTCCTCTCTCAATTTCTCTCTGTCCTGTCCAATAAAAGGGGGAAAAGTGGCCTCCAGGAGCAGTGGACTCATAGTGCTGGTGCTGAGCCCCAGCGATAACCCTGGAGGTGAGAGAAAAAGAGAGAGGGTGAGAGAGAATGAGAGACCTGTAGCACTATTTCACCATTTGTGAAGCTTCCCTTCTGGGACTAGGTGTTTGAACCCAGGTCCCTGTGCACTGTAGTGTGTCCACTCAACCAGGTGTGCCATGCCACTCCCTGGTCCCTGGTCCCAGAAGCCATATTCTTGATTACTAGTTGGCTGATTTAATGACAAATGAACTCTGCTAAATGAAGAAGTCCTCCTTCTTCTCCATGGTGACTAACAGGGAATGCCAAATGTTCTCCATTAAGTATTGTCTTGCTTTTATGTGTGTTTTGTGAGGAGAAGGCATAAACCACCCTGAAAAGCCAGTGTGCTCTATTTGAGTTTGGCAGCTCAGGACAGTGGCATACCACAGCATCCCCACTCCCTGAAGCAGTCAGGGTGTCTGACACTCATCTCTGAAAATGAAACCTTTGGGTTGGAAAGACAGCATCACGGTTCTACAATACGACTGTCCTGCCTGAGGCTCTGAGGTCCCAGGTTCAGTCCCTAACACCACCATCAGCCAGAGCTGAGCTGGGCTCTGGTCTTTCTCATGAAAATAAATAAATATTAGCAAAAAATAAGAACAAAGGCTTTTCCTTTTATGCTCACACTTACGTGGTCCTCCTGTCCTCTAAAACAACAGCAGGTGCCTGCACGTGAGCAGGCTGCAAGGGAAGGCTCCAGGCAGAGTTGACCTTGGAGATGTGTGACTAGAAATTGTGCAATGGTTAGGGCTGAGAAGATTGCCAACAGCCCAGGTTTAAGTTCCTGCACCACAAGGGAGGATCCCGGCACCAGAGGCAGCCCCGGTGCTATGGTCTCTCTCTCTCTGTGTGTGTGTGTGTGTGTGTGTGTGTGAAAAGATGGCCTGAAGGCAGTGAAATCATGCCAGTGTGAGGCCTCAGCTTGGTCGAGAGAGAGAGAGAGAGAGAGAGAGAGAGAGAAAACTTGCAACATTAAAATAAAGCTGAATGTCACCAAATGAAGCTACTGCCTTGGAGGACAAGCTGGTAGCTTGAAGGGATCATGCTGAGTGAGCTCCTCCAGAGAGAGACGGATGGATTCTGGGTGCTCTCACTCGCAGGTGGAACTTAAGCAAGCAAGCAAGGAAAGGAAAACAAAGGGTGAAATTTGGACTGGTTGTGGTGTACGGCACCACAGCAAAGGACTCTGGGAAGGAGGGCAGGGGATGGGATGGAGGGACATTGGAGTCCTGGTGCATGATGGGGAAAGGGACCTAGGGTGAGGGAGAGTGGTTTGCAGACACCATTTTGAGGAGATGAGAGGTTGTACCTATGTGTCAACAACTGTACTGTGAATCACTAACACCCCCCCAACAAAGTAGGAAAACACCTTTTCATTTATTATTATAATTATTTAGTTTTTACTAGAGCCTCAGGCATGAAAGTCTTTTGCATAACCATTATGCTATCTCCCTCACCTAAAATGACACTTTTTACAAGTAAAAGGGCGAGACAGATAGTTCAAGAATCCAGATCATAGCTTGCAAAGGCGAAAGATGATCAACTTGCAAAATTAGTCTGCACTCTGATTGCAAATGACCAGCTTGGAAATGCACAAAAATGCAAACACCAGCTCGCGATTCAATCACAAACTGGCTGAGGACACACAGGCGTACTTGGAGCCAGCCCACCCCACCCCACTCCACCTGTGGGAGCCGCTGCTGCAAGGCTGCCATCTGCTCCGGCCAGGCACAGCTGTAAACACGGGCTTTTTTTTTTTTCCATGAAGGCCAAGGAGAGGGCCATCAGCGGGCAGGTGGCAGAGTGCCAGGTGTCCAGACGTGGAGAGTGGGAGCCGTTGCCCAGATTCCCCGAGTGCCAGCCCAGCTGGGCAGCTCCCCCAGTGCTCTCCAGCTGCGAGGAGGCTGCCGCTGCCTGATAATGCAGACAGAACTTGATTGTCCACGGCGGGACTTCCTTATTCAGAGGAGACTGAGCCCCCACGGACAGCCTGGATGGCAACTAAGCTTACGGAGACTGGGCTGTAAACGTGCCAGAGCAGGTCAGCCCAAGACTCCCGGAACTGGTCTCCTGTTCCGAGCTCAGAGCCCTGGAGGCTGAGGAGAAGATTTGGTCCCCTGGCCTCGGTCCATCTTTGGCCCTTCCCTGGCTCACAGAAGAGGTCCTCACTGCCTGGACTCCTGCCCCTCTCCTAATCTGAGAAACAATCTGCCCCACGCCCTAGCTCTGACCTAGAAGAATGTAGTTGTGGTACACTGAGTTGCGTGCACATATTTCATGCAGAAGGACCTGGGTTCAAGACCCTAGCTCCCACCTGCAGAGGGGAAGGTTCAAGACTGGTGAGGAAGTGTCTCTCTTGCTATCTCTTTCTCTATTTCCTCTCCCCTCTGCATTTCTCTCCTTACTGTCAAGTTAAATATAAACTAATAAACACGTCTTTTTAAAAAGCAGGCAGTAGTTCGGGAGGGGTCCCCCCAAGCCGGAATGCCAATAAAGATTCTCATCTTTCCTCAAGAAAAGCCACCCTCCTCTGTTCTTGGGTGTTTTACGGCCCCCATCCTAGAGGTTTCTCCCCTGTCTCTCTTTGTATGCTGTTACATCCACCTTCCCTTTGCCAACTTACTTTTTTCAATTAAAAATCTTTCATCTATTTATCATTGGATAGAGGCTGAGAGAAAAGTTAAGAGGGAAGGGTGAGAAGAGGAGGCAAGAAGTGGTGCACACAGTGCAGTGCACAAGGATCTGGGCTCAAGCCCCTGGTCCCCACCTTCAGGGGGGAGAAGCTTCACGAGCTAAGCGGGGGAGCAGGGCTGCAGGTAACTGTCTTCTCTTCTTTCTCTCTTTTTAAAAGGAAGTAATTTATTACTGGATCGAGGCAGGAAGAAATTGAGAGGTGAGGGGGAGATAGAGGGGGAAGAGAGACACACCTTCAGTTCTGCTTTGTCATTCATGAAGCTTCCCCCCTGCAGGTGGGGACCAGGGGCTTGAACCCAGATCCTTGTGCACTGTAATGTGAGTGCTTAACCAGATGCAACATCTGCCCAGCCCCAAAAACAAATTGATGGATTTTATTTTATTTATTTTTGTAAACCAGAACCTTGCTCAGCTCTGGCTGATGGTGGTGCTGGGTATTGAACCTGGGATCATGGAGCCTCAGGCAGGAGAGTCTCTGCAGAGCCATTATGCTATCTACCCCCCCCCCACCCCGGCTAACTTGTCTGATGATGATGTCGCAATGACACCTGGCCTGAGCAGAATTCAGATGGGTGGGGGACGTCCCCCTGCAACCCCACAGCTGTTTTTCTCAGAACTAAACACACAGAGATCAAGACGTCAAACGAACATACCCACACATTAGCAGCACATGGCCTAGTACCAGTGCGGAATTACAAACAAGTTTAAAAATTAAAAAAACACCACCTTTAGTTGTATTAAGTATATTAGCAGGGATTCAAGACAGAGGCAGCTCGCACTGTGAAAGCAAACCAACAACCGGGCAATTCTGTCAAAGGCTCAAAGATGCCGTCACCGTGAGCCCTGGGGGGAGTTGTGGCCTGCCCTGCATGCTGACCTTCATCTAGGGGACTCCTGTCCTTCCAGGAGGACAGGTCAGCATCCACACACAGTGATGCTGTTGAAATGGGCAACAGGAGAGAAGTCTCCAGTGGTCCTTTCATTAGCCAGAGAGTGGAGTGGAAATGATCTCTCAGGAGGTGTGAAGGATGCCTGCAAATCCTGTGTACACAGAGGGACTGGGTCAGGCAAGGGCAGCTCTGAGTTCACCGTGGACTTGCAAGAGACATTATGTGGGAGCAAGGACAAAAAAAAGAAGAAGAAGAAGAAGAAGAAGAAGAAGAAGAAGAAGAAGAAGAAGAAGAAGAGGAAGAAGAAGAAGAAGAAGAAGAAGAAGAAGAAGAAGAAGAAGAAGAAGAAGAAGAAGAAAAAGAAGAAGAAGGAGAAGAAGAAGAAGAAGAAGAAGAGGATTTAACACTGAATACTGAGTGGCCACAGTCAGCAGTAAAGCTGAAACTGACTCCCACAGAGTCATCAACTCAGAGAAGCAGGGTCCCTCTGACGGGGGGGCTAGGTCGAGCTAATGAAGCCGACTGGGAACACCAGCCCAATTACTGAGGAAAAGATGCAGGACTTCAAAAGGAACACAATTATATGTCTCCTCTCAGTGACCCACTGAAATAAAATGCTAATGAAAAATACCCAATAGAGAAATGCCAATTAAGGGGCTGGATGGTGGCGCACCTAGCTGAGCGCACGTCTTATATGGTATGCAGGACCTGGGTTCAAGCCCCCGGACCCCACCTATATGGGGAAAACTTTGTGAGTGGTGAAGCAGGGCTACAGGTGTCTCTCTTCTTCTCTATCTTCACCTTCCTCTCAATTTCTGGCTGTCTCTATCAAATAAATAAATATAATAAAAAATAAAAAATTATTTTTTAAAAAGAAAGAGAAATGTCAATTAAAATGTATGAACTTGTGGTCTGGGAGGTGGTGCAGTGGATAAGACATTGGACTCTCAAACATGAGGTTCTGAGTTCAGTCCCCAGCAGTGCATGTATCAATGTGTCACAATGTTCTGTAATTCCCCCCTCTCTTTTCTCTCATTAACAAATAAATGAAGTCTTTAAATGTAGACATATGTATATGAACTTGCCTTTCACTTTCAGACAAATAAAGTAAAATATAATGTTTTTGTTTTTAAAAAAAAGAGGAAATCTTGCCAAAAAATGCTGGGCTTACAGCCATCTCAAAGAAGTTCAAATTAAAGATGGCAAGCAGCTATAAACAAAAAAAAGTCCTTAATTTTTCCAGATGTTAATTAGAGGTCAAATTTGGGCCAAAAGTCAGGAGCCCAGAATGAAGAGACAACTAGAGAGATGATTTCTTTTGCCAATCTTTCTTTCCTCAGACCACAAGGGCTGTGCTCTGTGAAGGAGGCAGTCAGCTAAGCTGTTTCCTGTGACAGAGCCTGAGAGCTTGTTTGCTTTTAAGTATAATTTTTTTATTATCTTCATTTATTGGATAGAGACAGACAGAAATTGAGAGGAAAGGGAGCGATAGAGAGGGAGAGAGACAGAGAGACACCTGCAGCTCTGCTTCACCACTCCTGAAGCTTTCCCCCGCAGGTGGGGCTGGGGACTTGTGGCCGGGGACTTGCGCATTATGACATGTGCATTCAACCAGGTGTGCCACCACCTGGCCCCATAACTGTTTTTTTTTTGTTGTTGTTTTTTTATAAAAAGGAAACATTGACAAAACCATAGGATAAGAGGGGTACAACTCCACACAATTCCCACCACCAGAACTCCGTATCCCCTCCCCTCCCCTGATAGTACAGACCCAAGGTCATCATGGGATGCAGAAGGTGGAAGGTCTGGCTTCTGTAATTGCTTCGCCGCTGAACATACTCACAACTGGTTTTCCTAAAGGCACATTGGCAGCCCTGGGTCGGCTCAGGCAGCCTGTGGATGTCATCGGCAACAGCTGTGGGGCAAGTTACTCTCCTGCCAGGGAAGTGAGCCCCAAAGCCGCTTTGATTTAGAAGTGGGGCCTGCCAGCCGTAGAGGGGAAAGCCCTTCATACTTAGACCCACCCTGGAAGTTAGGGACCAGAAACTCATCCCCACCAATCATGACTGACATCTGACTCTAATAGCCAGAAACAGATAAGCCGAGATCTTTTGGTTCCTCCAGGGTGCTTGCTGGGGCTCAGTGCCTTTACGACGAATCCACAAGCCATGGCATCTGGAGGCCATCTTTCCCATTTTTGTTGTCATTATTGTTACTGTTGTTACTGTTGTTGGATAGGACAGAGAGAAGTGGAGAGAGGAGGGCAAGACACAGAGGGGGAGAGAAAGACACCTGCAGACCTGCTTCACCTCTTGCAAAGCGACCGCCTGCAGGTGGGGAGCTGGGGGTTCAAACCGGGATCCTTGTACTTGGCGTCATATGTGCCTAACCTGCTGTGCTACTGCCCAGCCTCCTTTTAGAATTTTTTTTATTATTTAACATTATTTATTTATTATTGGACAGAGACAGAGAGAAATCGAGGGGAGGGGGTAATTGAAAGCAAAGAGAGACAGAGAGACACTTGCAGCCCTGCTTCACCACTCGTGAAGCTTTTCCCCTGCAGGTGGTTTCCAAGGGCTTGAACTGAGGTCCTTATGCACTGTAACATGTGCGCTCAGCCAGGTGCACCACCGCCTGGCCCCCTCTTTTCCTCTTTATCTTCCTTTCTCTCTCCATTTCCGACAGTCTCTACCCAATAACTAAAGACGACAAAGAATTAAAGAAACGGAGTCAGGTGGTAGCACAGCGGGTTAAGTGTACGTGATGCAAAGCACAAGGACCGGCGTAAGGATCCCGGTTCAATCTCCCAGCTCCCCACCTGCAGGGGAGTCGCTTCAAAGCTGGTGGAGCAGGTCTGCAGGTGTCTGTATTTCTCTCCCCCTCTCTGTCTTCCCCTTCTCTCTCCATTTCTCTCTGTCCTATCCAACAACAACAATAATAACTACAACAATAAAACAACAAGGGAAACCAAAGGGAATAAATAAAAATAAATTGAAACAATTAAATTATAAATAATAATAATTTATAAAAAAGACTTTAGTTGGTTAAACCAAAAACTATCTAGCACCAAAATAGAGCAGGAAGATCTATGGGGTCTTCAGTGCTCCAAATTTGCCATTCTTCTACCAAAATGACACACAATTCCCAAGGACAGGAGTCCTGACTCTCTTTCTCAAGACACTCCAGGGAGCGTGTACTAAGCAGACACGTACTGGCAGGCTTTACTGGCATGTTTGCTCCAACTCTCGAGCCTGCTGACTTAAAGCAACTGGCAGAACAGTGCCCCAGCTTCCAGCTTACGATCACCCAACCTGTCTACATGTGATTCATTTGGAAATAGAATCTTGACAGATAAAGAGTTAGACAGAGACGTTAAGACACACAGTGGAGAAAGACATCCAAAGATGGAAGCAGAGATTGGAGAGATACCAACAGAGGCCAAAGATTGCTAACCACTTCCTGTCATCACAACCACAGGTGTCCCTGGAGAGAAAAGAAGGTCTAGTTTGTTTGTTTTCTTTTTTCCCTGAGCCTGAGATCTGATACGCAGGTGAACCTAAGTTATTGTCTGGGTAGATGATGTCATGGCTGGAAAAAGGACCATATAGCTCAGTCACCAGGTTCCAGATGCTACCATGATGCCAACCAGCCTTCTCTGGGCAGACAACCCCACCAATGTGCCCTGGAGCCCCGCTTCCCCAGAGCCCCACCCCACTAGGGAAAGAGAGAGACAGGCTGGGAGTATGGATCAACTTGTCAATGCCCATGTTCAGCGGAGAAGCAATTACAGAAGCCAGACCTTCCACCTTCTGCACCCCATAATGTCCCTGGATCCATATTCCCAGAAGGACAAAGAATAGGAAAGCTGAGGTCAGGCGGGTTAAGCGCAGGTGGCGCAAAGCGCAAGGGACTGGAGTAAGATCCTGGTTTGAACCCCCGGCTCCCCACCTGCAGGGGAGTCACTTCACAGTCGGTGAAGCAGGTCTGCAAGTGTCTATCTTTCTCTCCCCCTCTCTGTCTTCCCCTCCTCTCTCTATTTCTCCCTGTCCTATCCAACAACAAACGACATCAACAACAACAATAATAACCAGAAGGCCACAATAACAAGGGCAACAAAAGGGGGGAATATGGCCTCCAGGAGCGGTGGATTCATGGTGCAGGCACTGAGCCCCAGCAATAACCCTGGAGGCAAAAAAAAAAAAAAAAGAATAGGGAAGCGATCAGGGGAGGGGAATGGGATACAGAGTTGTGGTGGTGGGAACTGTGTTGAGTTGTACCCCTCTTAACCTGTGGTTTTTGTCAGTGTTTTCTTTCTGTAAATAAAAATTATATATATATATAGGTCTATCTCGACTAGAAGGTAACATATATGTTGGGAAGCTTACACAGGCTGCAGAGTGAGTTTAAAAAGGGGAAGGAGGAGGGCTTAGGAGATAGGACTCAGTAGGGTAGATTTGTACTCTACCAGTAGGGTAGAGTACAAATCTCACATCCAGAGGGCCCTGAGTCTGAGTTCTCCCCCTCTCTCTGGGAGAGTCTGGACCAAAATTCTTTACGAGGTGTAGCAGTTGGGAGTTCTCAATTCTGCAATTGCTTCTCCACTGCCAGGGGCCCTGGGAAAGATACCAGGGGAGTTCCATGGATGTTGAAGCCGCGTCCAGTGTCTCTCCCCTTTCTCTCCCTCTCACCTCTCTTTCTCTCACTCAGGAGCAAGGGTGGCCAGATTGAAATGAGGAAATGAGGGCTGTTGGGTTTGAGGCAGAGCCGAGCCAGGGTGAGGTAATATATATGCATAATGAGGAGTCATGCATATTCATGAGGTGGGTGGCCAAATTCTAGGAGGAATGTACTATGATCACACAGTGCCCGGACAGAAAATGGGGGAGAGGCAAAAAGACAAACAAGAGCGGAGAGCCACCAAGTTACGAACTCTGTGACACCATCCTGACTCCCTGGGCAGACGCCCTCACCATGTGTCCTGGAGCCTCCCCTCCCCAGAGCCCTGCCCCACTAGGGACAGACAGACACAGGCTGGGGGTGTGGATCCACCTGCCAACACCCATGTCCAGCAGAGAAGCAATGACAGAAGCCACAACTGCCAGCCTCTATGCCCCAATAAAGAATTTGGGTCCATACTCTCAGAGGGGGAGATATGTTAGGGGGAGATGACCAGAGGGCTCCGAACCCCAACTCCATCAGGACTCAGTGAGAGAAGAAGGAAGAATGGAGGGACACAGAAGCAGTAACAGGTGTAGGTGTGACTTGAGCTTCTATGGGTGCCATTCTCCAACCTCTCAGGACAGAGAGCTCTACACTCTGAATCTGCGTGACTTGACTTGTTTGGGGGTGAGGCGTGTGTGTGTGTGGGGGGGGCGGGGGGAGGTGTCAGATACCTTCTGGTATGAAGACGGTGACCAGGCAGGCCACCCCGGCCACCACGTTGCTCAAGGCAAAGGGGAGGCGTCGGCCGAAGCGCTCGATGGTCAGTAGGATGAGCAGGGCCCCGGGCAGCTCCACCACGCCCGAGATGAAGAAGTCGATATACAGGTTGCCTCCGATGATGCCCAGACGCATGACCAGTCCTTGGTAAACCACGGCGCTGGTGAACCTGAGGCCCAGGGAGGCCAGGGAGGGGGAGGGTGCAAAGGTGGGTGATGCCGCCCTTGTGATGTGTGTGTTTGTGTGTGTGTGCATGTGTGTGCCTGTGTGTGTGCAAGTGTGCGTGTGACGGTGTGCATGTGTGCGTGTGTGTCCATGTGTGTGCATGTGCATGCATGTGCATGTGTACCTGTGTGAGTGTGTGTTGCAAGCTCCGCCAAGCCCCAGCGCCCCCTCGGCACACTCACCAGGCGAACATGAGGATGAGAGTGCATTTCCGCATCTGGGGCGTCCTCACCAGGTCCAGGAAGGACGGGTTGCTCACCTCCTCATCTGTCACCGTGATCTATGTGACAAGCAGATTTTGTTTTTTCAAGCATAAGGAAAAACCAATTTATTTAGGAACAAATGATCTCATCATTTGAATATCTCAAGCGGTTATTTTTATTACTATTAAGACATCCATCCATCCAGCCTGTGGGGACTGTCTGGCCCTGCCAAGGCTACCACACACAGTATGCAAAACGTAATCAATGTCGAAGCTTTTTTCCATAGCAGCATTAAGTGCAGATGTTTTAAGTGTTTATTTATTTATTGAATAGAGACAGAGAGAAATTGAGAGGGGAGGGAGAGGGAGAGAGAGAAAGACACCTGCAGCTCTGCTTCATCACTCCTGAAGCTTTCCCCGTGCAGATGGAAACTGGGGGCTTGAACCTGGGTCCTTGATAAATCTTTATTTATTTATTGGATAGAGACAGCCAGAAATTGAGAAGGGAGGAGATGGCAGAGAGATCTGTATATTTTTCATATCTTTTCTCATCTGATTGCAGTAGCAAAGACCTCAGAGACTATGTTGAATAACAGTGGAGCTAGTGGACATCCTTGTCTGGTTCCTGATTTTAGGGGGAAGACATTCAGCTTTCTCCACTGAGAATGATGTTAGCTGTGGGTTTGTCATAAATGGCCTTTATTATGTTGAGAATGGGTCCTTCTATCTCCAGTTTCTAGAGGGCCTTTATTAGAAATGGGTATTGGATCTTGTCGGATGCCTTTTCAGCATCCTTTGATAGGACTACCTCCGTTTTATCTTTCCTTTTGTTGGTAGGATGGATTACACTGATTGGCATGTGGATGCTGAGTCAGCCCTGTTTCTCAGAGCTGAGCCCCACTTGCTTCTGCTGAGTCATTCTCTTCCTTGGTTGTGGGATATGGCCGGTGCTTCCTTCACTATCATTTCCTTCCTGGGCAGGAATGAGAACATAAGGAACCAAGTGACACACACACACACACACACACACACACACACCTGCAGGTGGTGGTAAGACAGTCACACTGGTGGGACCTGGGCTTATCAGAGCAGCCTTCCAGCCCAGTCACGTCCTTTCTGGTGCATGTGTTAGAAAGACACTTTTTGGTAGCGCAGTGGGTTAAGCGCACATGGCGCAAAGCGCAAGGGCCGGCTTAAGGATCCCAGCTCAAGTCATCATCTCCCCACCTGCAGGGGAGTCGCTTCACAGGCGGTGAAGTAGGTCTGCAGGTGTCTGTCTTTCTCTCCCCCTCTCTGTCTTCCCTTCCTCTCTCCATTTCTCTCTGTCCTATCCAACAACGAAGGCAGACAATAGTAATAACTATAACAATAAAACAAGGGCAACAAAAAGGGAATAAATAAATAAATATTTTTTAAAAAGAAAGACACTTCTCTCTATTCTGTCACTCCATGTTTGCCTTTTTTTTTTTTAATTGCCACCAGAGTTATCTCTGGGACTTGGTGCTTATACAACAAATCCCACCACTCCCAGCTGCCGCTTTCCTCCCTCTATCCCCCCTTTTTCTTTTTATTTGATCGGGCAGAGATATACTGAGAGAGGAGGTGGACATAGAGAGTGAGACAGAAAGAGAAACACATCACTGTGTTACTACTTATGAGGTGCCCTCCCCCAGCCCCGCAGGTGAGGACAGGGGGCTCAAACCTTGTGTGTGGTGATGTGAGCACTCAGCCCGGTGCACCACAGCCCAGCCATGCCACCATGGCTTACTTAATTTTGTTTCTTGTTTATTAGTTTATGAGAGAGGGGGAGGGAGGGGGAGGGAGAGGGAGAGAGAGGGAGAGGGAGAGGGAGAGGGAGAGGGAGGGAGAGGGAGAGGGAGAGGGAGGGAGAGGGAGAGGGAGAGGGAGAGGGAGAGGGAGAGGGAGGGAGAGGGAGAGGGAGGGAGAGGGAGAGGGAGAGGGAGAGGGAGGGGGAGAGGGAGGGAGAGGGAGAGGGAGAGGGAGGGAGAGGGAGAGGGAGAGGGAGAGGGAGCGAGAGGGAGAGGGAGAGGGAGAGGGAGAGGGAGAGGGAGAGGGAGGGAGAGGGAGAGGGAGAGGGAGGGAGAGGGAGAGGGAGAGGGAGGGAGAGGGAGAGGGAGAGGGAGAGGGAGGGAGAGGGAGAGGGAGAGGGAGAGGGAGGGAGAGGGGAAGGGAGAGGGAGGGGGAGGGGGAGGGGGAGGGGGAGGGGGAGGGGAGGGGGAGGGGGAGGGGGAGGGGGAGGGAGAGGGGGAGGGGGAGGGGGAGGGAGAGGGGGAGGGGGAGGGGGAGGGAGAGGGAGAGGGAGGGAGAGGGAGAGGGAGAGGGAGAGGGAGAGGGAGAGGGGGAGAGAGAGAACAAGACCACCAAAGCTTTCTTCAAGGCCCTGAGTTGCACACATACATCAAAGTACTGCCCTGTCCCACAGAGCTATGCTGCTTGTCCACAATACATTTTAAGTAATGATTTGATTTGTTTGTTTATGAGAGAGAAAGAAGGAGGGGAGAGAGACACCACAGCACTGCTACTTTCTGGCATATGCGGTATTGGGGACCTGCTTGGTGTCGTATGCTTTACATTGGTTTGTTCTAGCCCTCCCCAAACCAAGAGAATTGGATTAATTTCGCGGGCCTGCTTGGCCCCGCCCAAAGGAACCCCGAGAGAAGGTTCCTGAGTCCAAGAGTTCCTGAGTTCCTGAGTCCGAGAGTTCCTGAGTTCGAGAGTTTCAGGGTTTCAGAGTAAGAGAGAGTGCCTGAGAGAGAGAGTTCCTGGGTTCCTGAGTTCAGAGAGTTCTAGAGAGTTCTAGAGTTGGAGAGTTCCTGAGTTCAAGAGTAAGAGGGAGTGCTTGTGCCGCCACAAAGAGACAGCAGAGTTCTGTTTGGTGATTAGTTTGTCTTAGTTTATGAATCGTGGTTCCTTGGTTCCTGAATAAAGAAATACAGCTTCCCTGCCCAGCCGTTGTCTCTGCGTCTCTGTTACCCGCCCGTGAAGCTAACCCGCCCGGCAAGAGCCCCCGAAATTTTAACAACAGCTTGGGGCCTCGTGCACACAAAATCCTGTGCTCTGCTGTGGGGGGGGGGGTGTCTCCCTGGCCCTCACCTGATTTTCCAGGTGGCTGTTTGAGCAAGTTTGAGGAGTACTACAACTAACACAAAGCAAATTAAAGTGTTTCCTGACTTAATCTAATTTGCCACTCCAAAATTAAGTCAGGGACACCCGAAGTGGAAGGTAAGGGCTTAGCATATTGTGGCGATATATCATCATAAAGGAGATTATCAGATTATCCCCTCAGCCAGGTTCTGCCTATTATCCACATTAAAAATAGAGAGCTCCCCTGGCATGTACAAATATTTGCTAGATTCTGGTAATACAGAGATTATTTCATTTCATTTTCATTAAAAATGCTGAAAGTCAGATTTTATTAATCTCATTTTTCAATTATAAAAAAAAGTAAAGTTTCAGAAGATTAGGGCTTAATGTGAGGAAGAAAGCCGACCCAGGGTTAGAGATCAGGAAGCATATGGAGGTGGGGGAGATAACATAAGGGTTCTGCAAGTAGACTCTCATTCCTGAGGCTCCGAGGGGTCCCAGGTTCAATCTCCTGCACCACCACAAGCCAGAGCTGAGCAGTGCTCTGGTAAAATACAACAAAACAAAACAAAACCCAGCCCATGGAGGCCCTCCAAATTTAATTTCTGGCATTGCTAAATACATAGAAGCTTCTCTCAGCCCTCTGGTAGTGCCTTGCGGCACAGTGCAGGTGTAGGGGCTGGAGAGGGTGTCCACCTCTCCCCGGTTATGTGCATGGCAAAGCAGGCAATCTCGATTTGTCCCCTGCAGGCTTGTGACTGGGCCCGTGGTCGGTTCTAAACCAATGAGGAATGGGTATGGGACGCAGTTTGAGCCAATGAGAAGTCAGTATGTGAACCAACATGGCCCAGAGAAAAGCATTCTGGGAAAGTTTCTCAATGCCTTTCCATCAGAGGCGCCTAAGGGAATGCACTCTTCCTGCTTGGACAACACAGGAGGCGGGGGTAGGTTCAGCTGCATAGACTTTAGCAACCATGCCACAACCAGTAGGAACCAACGTAGAGCTGGGGGCCACCCAGTTTCCAGAGCAGGAAGCTGAAAACAACCAGGACTGAGGCACACTGAGATCCTGGCCAGCCCTGGATGCAGCTGAGCCCTACAACTATAGCCGCCCCGGGGTGGAAAGTATCTTCGTCTCAGCCTGCTCCAGTTGGTGTTCTGTTACCTGTTGCCCAATGCAAAATTTCCTGCTGAATTCAGTTTGGACAAATGACTTTTGTGCTAACAATTGAGTATTGTAAATACACGAATTTTGAACAATTCAAATGATTGTTTTGTTGTGACTCTCTCAAGGTCCTGGGCACAGAGGAAGTGAGCTGTCCATTCTAGAGTGTCTGTATCTCTCCAGAAAGCGTGCTTGCAAACCCCAGGCTAGCTGGGTTTGTTCTTCGAGGTGACAAAGATCCTCACTTGTTAGGAGGTACTTCTTCTTCTAGCGTTTGCCCTTCTTCAGTAGCCAGTCAACAGCATCAGGTTGAGCCTGATGTAAAGTTTCGAGACCTCCTTTGAATCTGGAGAGGTGGCAGTCGTTGACTATGTGGGTCATAGTCTATCTGTAGCCGCAGGGGCAGTTCGGGTCATCTCTGGCTCCCCAGCGATGGTACTACCAGTCTCTGACCTGACGGGGGAGCTCATTTCCACGGTCTCCAGGGCCTTGACAGTACAGGCATCCAGCTGGTTTTTGGTCACCCCAGGGAAACATGCATCCACCTTCCAGTTTCTAAAACACAGAACTGGAGTAGTATCCCAGGGAGTATATACCACACAACTTCTCTACCCAGCCACCTATGGATGGGCATCTAGGCTGTGTCCACCGTTTGGCTACCGTGAATAATGCAGCTATGAACACAGGGGTGTATACATCCTTTCGAATTCGTGTTTGAGTGTCCACTGGGTCAATGCCTAAGAGTGTGATTGCTGGATCATAAGATGATTCCATTTTTATTGAAGACTGCCCACAAAGTCTTCCAAAGGGGCTGCTCCGCTACTGAAGAAAAGAAAAGACAAAGACAGAACCAGCCTGTCACATGATCCCTGCTTTTCCAAAGTACCAGCTGGATGCCTAACTTGCATCCTGTACCAAAAGGACGTTCGCAAAGTGCCGGTAGCCTGTCAAGACTGTGGACATGAGCTCCCTCCCCTGGCAGGTCAGAGGCTCGTAGTACCTCCCAACAAGTGAGGGTTTTGTCACCTTGAAGAACAAACGCAGCTGGCCTAGGGTTTTCTGGAGAGACACAGACACTCTAGAAGACAGCTCACTTCCTCTGTGCCCAGGACCCTGAGAGATTCACAACCACGTCTTGGATGGATTTCATCCAAGAAGTCTGGTCCTCGTCCAGCAGTTGGGGCTGTGCTACAACTTCTAGCTGTATATTTTGAAATGGAGCTGTGCTGCTATTCTCTGGCCAAAATATCATCAAATTTTTCCTCACTGAAGTCAGCTACAAAAGAGCAGAAATGTTTTATTCTGGGATTAGTCATCTCTTTCAGCTTGCCTAATTGAGATGTTGTTCGTGCTCATGACAGAGTCAACAATTTCATTATGCATATAGGGTGACAGAGCCCTGCTCAGCATTGGCTCTGGTGGTGCTAAGACCTAAACCTGGGACCTCTTGCACACAAGTACAGTGGCTGCACTCTCTCCCTGGCCCGAATTCTCAGCCATCACTTCTGGGTGGTTTGCAAAATATGTGGAGTCTCATAATCACCACCACCACCACCACCATCAGTTCACAGAATATCTCCATTACCCAAAGAGCTTCGCTGCCTCTGTTTCTGATTGGCTTTGTCAATCATCAGGCCTTACCCTTAGTCCCCGGCACCCCTCCTCTGCACAAAGGAAGCTGGGAGCTACTCTGGGTAGCATCCGCTTGATAGCATTTCACTGCCTGGGAATGTCACTCAGAGAACAGGCCTTGCTCATGGCTGAGCTGCAGAAAAGTGAGCTCAGTGCTATCTGCTCAATCTGTCTCTTAACTGCCTCTTAATTTGCCAAGACTTCTGTTTTATATCAACAATGATTAACCGGATGCAAAAAGGGTGGTGTTTTTTGTTTGTTTGTTTGTTTTCTATCTTGTTTTGCTTAATGGTGCTGAATTTGTGATTTTTTTCTTCCCCCAGATATCTTTCTGGAACATTTCTTGGAGTTGACACTTTAATTTAAATTGTCAAGGAAGAGAATGCAATTCTAAAGAATGGCCTGCTATCAATGTGATGTTCAGAGCTCCCCTGGTGAGGACTGGTGATGGCCAAGAAAGACAAGCCACCAGAGCCGGACAAGTGACAGGGAATTTCACTCCGAACAAACTGTTACCAGGGTGTAATTGGAAGTCTGTGAGCCTGAGTCTTCTCATCAGTGGCCCGAGCGTGGTAGCACGCATCTCATTAGTACTGCGAACAGTCCGCCTTCCTGCTGCTGTTGAGCAAGTCCTCAGGCTCTTGCATCTGCATTTCAATGTGCAGAGACAAGACAGCCGGGCTGTTAGAAGAACAATTGGCATGCACGTCCCTTTTCCATCTCCTGCTTTGCAAAATATTCCATCACACGGTTACTTAGTGTTCATTGCTGCGTCACATACGGGTCGAGCCCAGATGCTCGATAGAGACAGAGAGGCCGTTTTACGTAAATGCCAGGGGGAGCTGCTCAGTGCTCATTCCTGGTACCTCGGCTACCGAGGTGGCTACTATGACACACAGCCGTGTGGCTCAGTGGCCAGGTCTCCGTAATGAACACTATCACGGTGTATCCACATGTCACTCAGCTTGAGCCCTGACTGGACTTACAGCAGTCTAGAAGCTTCTGTCATCAGCAGAGACGGCCTGACCGAGATCCCATTAGGACCTTTTCTTCTCCTTTGCAGAGCTGAGGCATGAGTTAGTTGCTCCAGTGTGACTTTCCTCTCCCAGCAGAGGCAGAAAAAGTGACAGAGAGCGATGGCATCACCCCACTGAGTCTCTTCTGCCGGTGCAGTGCTGGGGTTTGAACCAGGGCAGCACCCCAGCAGCATTTTACCCTGTCTGGTAAACTCTCCAGTGCTAGAACATTTCCTAATCAGGATCACAAAACACAGAGACTGTTTTTCAAGCATGGCAGAGAAACTCTAAGCTATTTAACTATAAATGAAAGGACATCTATTATTTTGATACATGATGAAGGTAACTGCACTTAAGTTAAGGAACTATTAGTAGCCAAGATTAAAAACAGCTCAAAAAGGAAAAGACAGACGAAGACAAAAGCAAACGCGGAGAACTGGAGGAAATAGAAGGCATCTCGAATGCATGTGGGGAACTGGAGGAAATAGAAGGCATCTTGAATGCATGTGGGGAACTGGAGGAAATAGAAGGCATCTTGAATGCATGTGGGGAGATATTTTTGACAAACAGTAGTCCACAGAGCTTGTTTGAAAAGTGTTTGGGTGGCCCGGGAGGTGGCGCAGTGCATAAAGCATCGGACTCTCAAGCATGAAGTCCTGAGTTCAGTCCCTGGCAGCACATGAACCAGAGTGATGTCTGATTCTTTCTCTCTCTCCTCCTATCTTTCTCATAAATAAATAAATTCTTTAAAAAAAAGTGTTTGGTAATTACTGCTCAGTAACTGTTGGCTAAGTACACAAATAAATGAAAGCAAAGCCCTGACGCATGATAATGTATCAAGATGCTTCTGCTTCTTGGGTGAATCAGGATATTGATTTATTTATTTTGCCTCCAGTGTTATCACTGGGGCTCAGTCACAAATCCATTGCTCCTAGAGGCCATTGGTTCCCCATTGTTGTTGCTGTTGTTGTTGTTGTTGGACAGGACAGGGAGAAATGGAGAGAGGAGGGGAAGACAGAGAGGGGGAGAGAAAGACAGATACCTGCAGACCTGCTTCACCGCCTGTGAAGCGACTCCCCTGCAGGTGGGGAGCCGGGATCATTACACCGGTCCTTGAGCTTTGCGCCACCTGCGCTTAACCCGCTGCGCTACCTCCCGGCCCCTGACTCAGGATTTTTGTAAACAAATGGTCACTCTATGAAAAACGTGGCTAGAGAAAAGGGAGAAGGGGGTCTGGAGGAAGGGGCCAAGAAGAGGCGTTTTGATAGGGGCCGGACAGTGCTGGAAGTCTGCTGAGCAGAACAGTGAACCCTACACAGACACAGAGTTAGGAAGCTGCACCTTTGAACTGTTACTGGTATTGTGAGCCAGTGGCCAATTAGTAACATTTCAGAGGAAGGTAGCATAGAAAACATCTTTCAAATTCTGTTCCTTAAGACCACACCGTAACACAAATGCACTCTGGACACACAGAATATCTCTTCCAGCAAAGAAACGTCAAGCCTTAGCTGAAACACAGCATATGTCTATGTGAGTAAGCAGATTTATCTAGCAGACGAGGTGTTGCTGCAAATGCTGTGTGGGTTTTTTCCCCAGCTCTATAATCACCAGGGACCTGAGGCCCCATGGAACAGTCCATCACACTCTCCTCCCTCCAGCCCTGGGCTGCAGGGACAGCAGCTGAAAGATGGGTGCGTCATAGTAAGAACACAGGTCACCCCACTGCGAGAGAAGGTGACCGAGCTTTGCTTTTACAGGCAAGGTTCCTCTCTCAGAAACACAGGTCCTTGGTCCTAGTCCTGCTCCCCAGTTCCCTAAATTCTCCTCCTGGAAAAAAAAAGAGTATTTTCATATCACGTATAGTGAGAGCACCTAGCTTCACTTCTTGCCTAGGCCACTAAGCTCAGTCACCTCAAGTTCCATCCATTTTATCACAAAAGATACAGGGTCATCTTTTAAAAATATATATTTTATTTATTTCTAATGAGAGAAATACAGAGAGAAAGATACACAGAGAGAGATGGGAGCATTGCTCAGCTCTGGCTTCCCATGGGACCACAGGAGCCTCAGGCACGAAGGTCTTGTGCACAACCATTATGCTATTTCTCCAGCACTTTTTTTTTTTTCTTAATTGCCGCTAAGGTCATTACCACTGAGGCTTGGTGCTTGCACCACGTAGCCTCCACTCTTTGCAGTCATTTATTTCATTTTATTTATAGTGAAAGAAGTTGAGAAGAAAGGGGGAGATAAAGAGAGAGACCTGCAACATAGCTTCACCACTTGTGAAGTGTCCCCCCTGCAGGTGGGGAGTGGGGGCTTGAACCTAGGTCCTTGGGTGTGGTAATGTGAGTTATTTATTTGTTATGGGAATGGAAGATGCAAGAGAACACGAGGCCAGAGCACAACTCAATGTGGGCATATGACGGCCAGTACTGTGGCTTTGAACCTGGACCTCCGGGGCCCAGGACACGCGAGACCTGTACTCTATCAGCCTGAGATAGTTGTCTGGCCTCTAGTCAGCTGCTTAAAAACAATAAAAGGGTTCATTCATTATTTGAAGAAGAAGACTTCCTTTCAAACAGGTGCCCTCCCTTTCTGTACACTGAATTATACTCCCTTCCCTTCAATCACAGCGGACTGAAGGAAGAAAAAAAACCAAAAAGACAAAGAAAAAGCACCGGCCTCCATTATCTGTTCTGAAGGCAGTAACCTAGACACCCCTGGCTTGCGTGGACCCGTTCCTGATGGTACCTACGCTCAGCTGAAGGAGTGTTGCCATAGCAACACACCCCAGATGCTCCACATCCCACCACTTATTAGATGGATCTTTATCTTTTATTCAGGGAGAGGGAGAATGAAAATCTAGCACCTAATACCTCTTACACCCTCCCTCCTCCCGGCTATGTCAGTGGAGGGTGAAGCAGACGGACTGCAGTGTTCTTTCTTTCTTTCTATTTAGCACAATTTCCTCCTGGCTCTCTCTGCGTCACTAGAGTGTGTCTGTGCATAACAAGGAGCTGTCTGGCCCTGGAGAGGTGAAATGATTGCTCCCGCTCCTCAGAACACAGCTCTTTTCTTTGGATTATTTCAGGGAGAGGGTTGATTTTTCTGGTGGGCCAAAGATCTATCTTGCAAGCTGCACTCCCCCTGGCAGGAGCAGCCCTGGACTGGCAACAGAGCCCAGAAATTCCTTTCTCCCAGGAGACTAGCCATCCAGGAGCCCCTCCATCACCCCCGGCAGGGAACATGCTCATAAGAGCTAGCATCTCCCCCGTGTGTGCACAGAAGGGGAGCACTGTCATTCCATGGCAGGAACTGGTTTTGCCCCAAGCATAAGAACGAGCCACGTGGCATAGCAACAAAATCTTCCCTGGCCAAAGCTGACCATGCTGCTTTCTCCCACAGGAAGAGTAAAGATTTCAAAGAAGGTATTAGGGGACCTTTCCCCGGGCAAATGTTCAAAAGAGAACAAGGAAAAAGGCGAGCTCTATTCTGTCACACAGACGCCCACAATGAAAGTAAACCCAATCGGTGAGGTCGTCTGCCCAGGGAATCAGGACAGAATCCTGGTAGCATCTGCAGCTTAGTGGCTGAAAGGCAGTGAGATATAAAGCAGGACAGACTGTTTAATAAACAGGAACCCAAAGGTAGGAATAGAGCAGATGAAATGAGGGGTCTTTGGGTGGGAAGATGCTAGGAAGTCTATTTTAGGTCTGTTTCATGAGGTCCGTGACTTCGCTAATTTTTGCCTGAGCCTGATAGCTAACATGCAGGTGGACTAAAAATATTTTCTGGGAAGATGGTGTCAGGGTTGAGAATAGAGATAGAAATATCCCAAAGTCTCTCCTCCCCAGAGCCCTGCCCCACTAGGGAAAGACAGAAACAGGCTGGGGGGATGAATCCACCTGCCAAAACTCATGTCCAGTGGAGAAGCAATTACAGAAGCCACACCTCCCACCTTCTGCTCCCCCAGAAAGAATTCTGGTTCATCCTCCCAGAGGAGTAAAGAATAGGGAAGCTTCCAATAGAGGGGCTGGGACAAGGAACTCTGGTGGTGGAAACTGTGTGGAATTATACCCCTGTTATCTTACAATCTTGTTAATCATTATTCAATCACTAAGATATTTTTTAAAAGAAAGAAAATAAATCAAATCAGGATTTGCACAATGCTCACGAAAGAGAGCAACCGATATCAACACAAGATGGAACCCTTGCACAGCTGAGTTTTGTTTTTCTTTTCAATTGTTGTTGTATGCAAGGTCACCAGAGCCTGGGCCAGGGAAATACTCCTCTGACTGGTTGT
Source organism: Erinaceus europaeus (assembly GCF_950295315.1). Classification (NCBI taxonomy): domain Eukaryota; kingdom Metazoa; phylum Chordata; class Mammalia; order Eulipotyphla; family Erinaceidae; genus Erinaceus; species Erinaceus europaeus. Next base: position 4,861,308 of record NC_080174.1, read on the forward strand.
TGGAAAGGGTGACTGTTGCAGAGAGTCAAACCACAAACAAACAAACATAAATAAAAATCAGCTGCCAAGCAGGCAGCATGGCAGGGCACACCATCAATCCCCTGATTACACACGCCACCCGGAATACTAGGACTTAAAAGTGAGGCAAGAGGGGCCAGGATGTAGCACAGTTGGTTAAGCACACACATCACCATGCACAAGGATAAGGGTTCAAGCCCCCACTCCCCACCTGCAGGGGAGAAGCTTCAGTTGCAGGGAAGCAGGCCTGCAGATGTTTCTCTTTCTCTCTCCCTCTCCATTCCTTTTCATTTTCTCTTGGCTTATCAAATCAAATAAAAATAAAATAAAACAAAAGAGAGAGAGAGAGAGAGAGAGAGAGAGAGAGAGGAGCTAAGCAATCATTTTTGGAAACAGCACGAGCTCTAGAAAGATCCACATCTAAGATCCAGATAGATGACTAGCTCCAACTTCTGAGACTTTCTAGAATTGCTTTTGAATGTTCTGAAGCAGAGCACTCAAAGCACGACCGTCACAGAAGGAAGTTGTCTCTCTCCCCATTTCCTTTTTGTCAGAAAATCACAGATAGTATCACCTCCTGCTCCTCTTGCTCTGCAGCCAACACTGGGGGAGTCTCTGCCGCCAGCACTGGAAGAATGTTTTAGAGCCTAAAAATCATCTTTTCCCTCATTCTTGTCGTTCCTGGGTTTACTCGTCTTGCAAGCCATATTGAATTCTTGGAAACAACAGTGACTGTAAAAGAGAGAGGGGGAGAGGGAGAGAGAGAGAAGGAGAGAGAAAGAACGGCAGGGAAAGCCAGGCGGTGGCACATACACATATCACTATGCACAAGGACCCATCTTTGAGGCTCCACTCCCCACCTGGAGGGGGAAGGCTTCATGAGCGCAGCAGGTTAAGCATACATGGCACGAAACACAAGGACCGGCATAAGGCTCCTGGTTTGAGCCTCTAGCTTCCTACCTGCCGGGGAGTCACTTCACAAATAGTGAAGTAGGCCTGCAGGTCTCTGTCTTTCTCTTCTCTTTCCCTCTCTATCTCCCATGCCCCTCTCAACTTCTCTCTGTCCTATGAAATAAAACCACACACACACACACACACACACACACACACACACACACACACAGAAAAATGGCCACCAAGAATGGTAGATTCATAATGCCAGCTCTGAACCCCAGCAATTACCCTGGTGGTAATTTAAAAGAGAGAGACAGAGAGAGATAAAGAAAGAGAGAGAAAGTTAAAAGTCAGGCACTAGGGCCAGGTGGTGGCACACCTGGTTGAGCACACACATTACAGTGTGCAAGGACCAGGCAGGGTTCAAGCCCTTGGTCCCCACCTGCAGGGGGAAAGCTTTGTGAGTGGTGAAGCAGGGCTGTAGGTGTCTCTTTGTCTCTCTCCCTCTCTATCTCGCCTTTCTCCCTTGATTTCTGCCTGTCTCAATTCAATAAATAAAGATGATAAATTTCTTTTTTTTTTAAAGTAATTGAGGGAAAAAGAGAAACTTTGGAAGGCATGGGTGGGGGGGAGATTAGCACATTAGCATTGGGAACCACCAGAGCTGCTCCCTGGTTAGGCCATGTGTCCACTGTGGTACCCTCCTCTGGGCTTAGGGGCAGTGGACTAAACTTGTGAGCTCTACAAATACAAGTCTCTGGTATCCAGGAAAAGACAAGACTCCCCTGGTTGGTCACAGGGTGACCTGCTACCAGTGAGCCTAAGACTTTCCCAGCTTAACTCTGAGATCCCAGGAATCTTCCCTAATGCAATTATGTACATATGTAAATAACTTCGCTATAAAGCATTAACCCCCTCAATTAAAAAAAGATTATCTTTGGGAAATAGGAGGGTGGGGATTCAGAACTTTAGTGGCAGGTGTAATGTAACTTTACAATCTTGTAAGCCACTATTAATCGCAAATAAAAATGAAAAGAAAAAAAAATCAACTTCACTCAAAAGACCAAACCATTCATAGTAAACAGGCCTGAGTGCTTCTCTTTTACAGTTTCAGGATGTTTCAAGCTTCTTCTGTCTGCACAATGAACACTGAAGTCAGCACAGAGACATGAATCCAACATATATTCAAATTGCCTCTTTCCTTAGGGTTTCAGCCAGGGCCTCTGGTGAGAGCTGGGGGTGGGGGAGAAAGTGATACAAACACCGTGTCTCCCTGGGATGTCTCACCCCAAATGCCACTTTATGTGAGACAGAGAGACAGACAGAGAGAGAGAGAGAGAGGGAGGGAGGAGAGACACCAAAGTGTCACTGAAGCACTGGTGAAGCGTCTCCTGTGGTGACCAGAGGTTTGAATCCCCATCCTTGCACTTGATAAAGGTTGGGCTGCCTCCCGCCCCCTCCTGATTCTCTTATTCACTCTAGATGATTCTACAGTAAGACTGCTGTGGCATTTTTATCACTGTGACCACTTTAATTTGTTATTTTATTTTTCCCTTTTGTTGCCCTTGTTGTTTATCATTGTTGTCATTATTGGATAGGACAGAGAGAAATGGAGAGAGGAGGGGAAGACAGAGAGGGGGAGAGAAAGACAGACACCTGCAGACCTGCTTCACTATTTGTGAAGTGACTCCCCTGCAGGTAGGAAGCTAGAGGCTCAAACCAGGAGCCTTATGCCGGTCTTTGTGTTTCGTGCCATGTATGCTTAACCTGCTGCACTACCACCCAGCCCCCTTAATTTGATATTTTAAGGGTGGCAGCTTTTGCTTGTAAAATTGGCTCCACTCTCTGAGGTCCCAGAATGAGAAGTGCCTCTTTAAGGGGAAGCAGATGTGTGAATTCTCAGTGACTTGTTTTCCAATATCCCACCAGATCCTAGAACCATCTCTCCCCCACCCCTGACAAGCCCAAGGCTCTCCTGGGGCTAAAACCACTTTCTCTGCATTTTTCAAAATGAATTCTGCCCAAAGTTTTCCATTCCTAAATCTGAAGCAACAAGTAAACACAAAAGTTAAACCCAAAACCTGATCCGAACCATTAACTCGGCCCCAGTGGGTTTCTGAAAGCCAGAATGGGTGTGTAGTTCCTCTTTCTGAAGAACAAGCATGCTGTTTATTTAAAAAATATATATAATACGAATAATAAAAAATCCCCTTCTGAAAGGAAATGTCAAAACAGACATTCCCCAAACTGGAAACTCCCCCCCCCCCACAACCCCCACCCACCCACCCCCATCAGCAATACTGGCATTTGTAAAACCATCTACAGAATATCAGGGGGGAAATAACGGGCACTAGGGTTAAAAATCTCTGTGGTGGGGCCAGGCAGTAGTGCGGCTGCCTAAGTGCTCACATTACGGTGCACAAGGACCCGGGTTCAAGCCCCCCAGTCCCCACCTGCAGGGGGAAAGCTTCACGAGTGGTGAAGCAGGACTGCAGTTATCTCTCTGTCTCTCTCCCCTCTCCCCTCTAAATTTCTCTCTGTCTCTACCTGATAATAAATAACTAAATACAAATTTAAAAAAATATTTGGAAAAAAAAAAGAAAAAGAAATCTGTGCGGAATGAGATTTTCCTGTTTTCTACTTTGGAAACACTTCAAAGTGTGGGGCGGCTTGTATTAGCAATGGTTCCCTTGGGCTCAGGACGCTCAAAGGTCAATCTCTGGTATCACCTGAACATTACCAAGGAGCACGTGTCTAAGTAGAGCACCTGGTGCTTGTGTCTGAGTGAGTCGTGAGCACCGGACAAGGGGTGAGCCACCTAAGCCTATCATAGAAACAAAGAAACTACCCTCTGGGGCTGGTGCTGGGGCGGCGATGTCCCTCGCTGAGCGCAAGCGTTACAGTATGCAAGGACACAGGTTTGAGCCCCTACTCCCCACCTGCAGGGGGGAAGCTTTGCCAGTGATGAAGCAGTGTTGCAGGTGTGTATCTCTGTCTTTCTCTCCCTCTCTATCACCCTCTCAATTTCTGACAGTCTTTATCCAATAAATAAAGATAATAAAAAATTTTAAAATAAAGAAATTACCCTCAAGCTGTATAGCGGCATTGGGGGAACAGGGCAAGACAATAATATCACCATGAAGGCACCTGAACCAGGTCACCTGAGACTCACAGAACGGGTCTTCTGCCGGCTTCCACTCTGACGTGCGGGTTATTTTAGCCAAGAGCCCTGGAGGTCCTGGAGAAACTCTGGCCCTGGTGTCAGTCCTTTCACCCTTCCCCTGCTCACAGGAGAGACCCTCCTTGCCTGGACTCTTGCCGCTCTCCTACTGTAAGAAAGAATTACCGCCCCCACTCCCAATTTATGACCTAGAAGAATGGAGTTGGGGTGGTAGTTGTGTTGGTGGTGGTGGTGCAGTGAGTTGAACGCACATGTCACCATACATAAGGACCTAGGTTCAAACCCCTATCCCCCACTAGACTATAGGTGTTTCTCTCTTACTCACTTCTTCTCTAGCTCCCCTCCCCTCTCAATTTCTCTCCTTCCTATCAAATAAAATACAAATAAATGAACACATCTTTTTTAAAAGAAGGCAGTAGTGTGGGAGGTGTCCACCCAGGCCAGGGCATCAGTAAACATGCCCTCTACCCGAGAATCTCATGTTCCCTCCCTGCCACGGGACCCCCAGCTCTTACTCAAGCAAATGGTCGCGACTCTGCTGTGTGTGCTATTCGACTGACTCCTCTGTGGATGGGTCGATGGCTCCATAGCGGGCCAGGGGCCGTGCGTCTAGAGGCCCTGGGTTCCATCCTCAGCACCTCGGATGCTGGAGTTCTGACCTTTCTCAGTCTCCCCCCCCCCCCTCTCTCTCTATATATATATATATATATATATATATATATATCTCAAATAAATACATGATTCTTTAAAATAACAAGTTGTTTATAAACTGACATTTTCTAACAAGATCAGAAGAGAAAACACAAATAGAACCTGAACTGGAGTTGGCATATTGCACCAAAGTAAAAGACTCTGGGGTAGATTGGGGGGGGGAGAATGGGAGAATACAGGTCCAAAAAGGATGACAGAGGACATAGTGGGGGTTGTATTGCTATATGGAAAACTGGGAAATGTTATGCATGTACAAACTATTGTATTTACTGTCGAATATAAAACATTAATTCCCCAATAAAGAAATTTAAAAAGGAGTCGGGTGGTAGTGCAGCAGGATAAGCGCAGGTGGCTCAAAGCACAAGGACCGGCATAAGGATCCCGGTTCGAGCCCCCGGCTCCCCACCTGCAGGGGAGTCGCTTCACAGGCAGTGAAGCAGGTCTGCAGGTGTCTGTCTTTCTCTCCCCCTCTCTGTCTTCCCCTCCTCTCTCCATTTCTCTCTGTCCTATCCAACAATGATGAAATTAATAGCAGCAAAAATAACTAAGACAATAAAACAACAAGGGCAATGAAAGGGAATAAATAAATAAATATTTTTAAAAATTAAGAAAAGAAATAAAAAAAAAAGAAAGAGGGGAGTCAGGCTGTAGTGCACATGGGGCCAAGCGCAAGGACCAGCGTAAGGATCCAGGTTCAAGCCCCAGCTCCCCACCTACAGGGGAGTCGCTTTACAGGTGGTGAAGCAGGTCTGCAGGTGTCTGTCTTTCTCTCCCCCTCTCTGTCTTCCCCTCCTCTCTCCATTTCTCTCTGTCCTAGCCAACAACGACGACATCAATAACAACAATAATAGTAACTACAACAATAAAAAAACAACAAGGGCAACAAAAGGGAATAAATAAATATTTAAAAAGTTGATGTTTTCTTTGCTGATCCACTTGATGCTGTTCTGATGACAGACCCAGGCCAAAAACCATCCAGCAACAGGGGTATGTCCCAAGCTGGGATATTAGCAAAAACAGACAAACGCAGTCCTGATGAACTGGAAACTCTATTTGTATTTCTATTTATTTATTTATTTATTGGATAGGACAGAGAGAAATTGAGAAAGGAGGGAGAGATAGGAAGGGAGAGAGAGACACCTGCAGACCTGCTTCACCTCCTGTGGAGGGACTCCCCTGCAGGTGAGGAGCCGGGGGGCTCAAACCAGGATCCTTATGCCGGTCCTTGTGCTTTGCGCCACGTGCGCTCAACCCGCCTCGCTACCGCCTGACTCCCACCGTCTGTACTTCTTTTTTTTTTTTAAGTTTTTTTAAAATATTTATTTTATTTATTCCCTTTTGTTGCCCTTGTTGTTTTATTGTTGTAGTTATTATTATTGTTGTTGTCGTTGTTGGATAGGACAGAGAGAAATGGAGAGAGGAGGGGAAGACAGAGAGGAGGAGAGAAAGATAGACACCTGCAGACCTGCTTCACTGCCTGTGAAGCGACTCTCCTGCAGGTGGGGAGCCGGGGTTCGAACCGGGATCCTTATGCCGGTCCTTGTGCTTTGCGCCACCTGCGCTTATCCCGCTGCGCTACCACCTGACTCCCCCGTCTGTACTTCTTAAGCTGCTTTACTTGTAAAGATTGACTAACTGACTGGTTGATCGATTACTGGTGGTGGTGGGGGGGAGAACCAGACCATCACTCCGGTGATGGTGGTGCCAGAGACCAGACCAGACCCCACAGAGACAAGTCCTGTGCTCAGCCAGCAGCCAGCTCCCCAACTGTGGGAGACTCGGAACTGGAGCTGTGACCTTCTACTTCCTATAATAGATGCAAAAAGGAAGCTTTGCAGCAAACCCTGGGTGGGAGGGAACCAACAGCTGGAATACCTCAAACCTACACAGTGTTATGTGTCAATTACATGTGAATTAAAATAGCAAGATAGCCTGTGGAGTCAGGTCGCCATTAGCAGAGTCACAGGCTCCCAAGAGCATTGGTTACAAGAAAGACATTGGTGTTTATGACAATCCTGCAATTCGGTCTGATGCCCCAAATTCAGGCTGCAAGGAAACTGTGGGGAATCCGGCCAGTAGATAAGTCACCCTCAGATGAACTAGCGAGTGGACCCCTCTGTGATCTATAAATCAGGCTACATGGTCAGACGTCCTAGGAAGTACACAGGATAGGGAAATAGAATTCTAGGGTAGCTGACAGCGAACTCAAGTCTTACCTGTAATCACAGCTCACAGGGCAATAACAACATAACAGATCCTCGCCATAAGCGGCATATGCATAGATACATGCCGTCATCATGCTGAAAGTGAGCAAGTATTGATTTCTTTCCTTCAATAAGATCTTTAAATCGATGTCTGGCTCAGGAAAAGACTAGCCTGGCCTAGATTGACTAACAAGTCTGGTGGTGGGTATAAAGTGGAAGACTTTCTCTGTGATCATGTAATCTTGTAAATTGTTATGAAAATCACTAACAAGATGTAGAGAAGAAGGAAAAGGAAGGGAAGGAGGAAAAGGAAGAGGAGGAGGAGGAGGAGGAAGAGGAAGAGGAGGAGAAGGAGGAGGACCAGGCAGTGATGCAGCTGGTTAAGCCCACACATTGCAGTGCACAAGGACCCAAGTTCAAGTCCCTGGTCTCCACCTGCAGAGGGAAAGCTACAAGTGTCTCTCTGTTTCTTTCCCTCTTCAGCTCCACCTCCCCTTTCAATTTATCTCTATCTCAATCCAGTAATAAATAAAAATATTTATTTTATTTTATTGATTTATTCCCTTTTGTTGCCCTTGTTGTTTTATTGTTGTAGTTATCATTGCTGTCATTGTTGTTGGATAGGACAGAGAGAAATGGAGAGAGGAGGGGAAGACAGAGAGGGGGAGAGAAAGACAGACACCTGCAGACTTGCTTCACCGCTTGTGAAGCGACTCCCCTGCAGGCGGGGAGTCGGGGCTCGAACCGGGATCCTTATACCGGTCCTTGTGCTTTGCGCCACCTGCACTTAACCCGCTGCGCTACAGCCCGACTCCCCGTTGTTTTATTGTTGTAGTTATTATTGTTGTTGTCGGATAGGACAGAGAGAAATGGAGAGAGGAGGGGAAGACAGAGAGGAGGAGAGAAAGACAGACACCTGCAGACCTGCTTCACCGCCTGTGAAGCGACTCCCCTGCAGGTGGGGAGCCAGGGTTCGAACCGGGATCCTTATGCCGGTCCTTGTGCTTTGCGCCACCTGCACTTAACCTGCTGCGCTACAGCTCGACTCCCCATAAGAATATTTTTTAAAAAAAGGGAAAAAAAAGGGAGTTGAGCAGTAGCGCAGAGGGATAAGCGCAGGTAATGCAAAGCGCAAGGACCCGCTTAAGGATCCAGGTTCAATCCCCCGGCTTCCACCTGCAGGGGATTCACAAGCAGTGAAGCAGGTCTGTAGGTGTCTGTCTTTCTCTCCCCCTCTCTTTCTTCCCCTCCTCTCTCTATTTCTCTCTGTCCAACATGGTCAACAAAAGGGAATAAATAAATATTTTTTAAAAAGGAAAAAAAAACAACCCTGGAGGAAGATACTACTACTGTCACTACCATTTTATTTATGTGTTTGTGTAATTATATATTTATTTATTGGGTAGAGACAGAGAGAAATTGAAAGGAGAAATAAAGAGGGAGAGCGAGAGACACCTGTAGCCCTGTTTCACCGCTCCTGAAGCTGTCCCCCCTGCAGGTGGGGACTTGGATCTTGAATCCACATCCTTGTGCATGGTGATGTGTGCATTCTGCAGCATGGTCCCATCAGTCCCCTCCCTCTGCAGGCTAGGCAGCTGTAGCATCCCTGGTGACCTAGCCAGCTAATGGGTGCGTGGATGGCCTCCTGACCTATCAACCTGCACTGTAGCATCCACCAGCAGCATCAAGAGACAGTCATTTCACTGACAGACTGGGGACACTTTTCCACAGCCGCTGTCATCCGACCATCTCAGCTTCCTCTGGGGTCAGGCAGTGAGCCTGGGAACTTTCTCATGATGGCGGCTCAGGGGCAGAGGTCAAGGCCAGCTGCACAAACACATGGCACACCTCATCAGGCCGCCCTTCCCCTGGGAAAGCAGCCACAGTTCCTGTCCCCCACTTCAGGACAGGATGCACTCTCTCCAGATAGAATGGACCCCATGCACTCTCTCCAGATAGAATGGACCCCATGCACTCTCTCCAGATAGAATGGACCCCATGCACTCTCTCCAGATAGAATGGACCCCATGCACTCTCTCCAGATAGAATGGACCCCATGCACTCTCTCCAGATAGAATGGACCCCATGCACTCTCTCCAGATAGAATGGACCCCATGCACTCTCTCCAGATAGAATGGACCCCATGCCAGGGAAGGCATTTTGATCTGCTGGCCATGAGGGCAAAGGATGTGAATTCTGTCACGCAACAATCCAGGCACCCCATTCTTTTATTTGCTTATTTCTGTGACCACTAGTATGGTCACTGGGGCTTGGTACTGGCACAACAAGCCCACTATTCCCAGGGGCCATTTTTCTTCCTTTTTTTTTTCTTTCTAATTTACTTGACAGGACAGAGAGAAATTGGGAAGGGGGAGATAGAGAGGGAGAGAGACAGAGAGACACCCGCAGCCTTGCTTCACCAGTCATGGAGTTTCCCCCTTGCAGGTGGGGAGCAGGGCTCGAACCTGGGTCCTTGTGCATAAAAATGTGTGCGCTCAATCAGGTGTACCACTGCTCAGCCCCCACCCCAGTGGAAAGACAGGGCTCCATATGAATAAATCCTTGTTTTCTGTATTTAAATCCGAGAAGACTACAATGGGAGGGAGGCGATGGGAGTGGGGGTCATCAAATTCAACCATTAGCCCAGACAGACCCAGAGGGAATTATGTAAAAAGAAAAAAAAATCTGGAGGGAGAAAGACAATTTCTTATGACTTCATTCATATGTGGCATAAAGGGAAAAACACACGGACTAAATAAAACAATGAGGAACTTCTAGACTACAAGATCACGGTGCCGAAAGAGTCCAAGGGCAAAGCAGCAGTCTTTTATGTCTGAGGCTCCTGGGGGGGGGGGCGGGCGGTGGCATAGGGCACATATGCAAGGACTGCAGTTCAAGCTCCCAGCCCCCACCTGCAAGGTGGACGTTTCACATGCAGTGAAGAACTGCTCTGGATGTCTCTTTCTCTTGACTGGTATCACTTTCTCTCTCCTCAGGAGTCTTCTCCCTCTCAATTTCTCTGCTTCTATCCAAAGTATATGCAAATATAAAATAAAATATTTTTAAAAAATGACCATGTGGTGAGTAGAGGCTGAGGGTGGCAGGAGGGAGGTTGAGGGGCATAAATCAGGACAAAGCGTGTTGCTTTACAGTGATGCCCACCTGAAGCCTTTAGGAGATCATAATTCAATCAAGAATAAAAGAGGCCAGGGGCCAGGCAGTGGTACACCTGGTTAAATACACACACTGCTGAGCACAAGGACCAGGGGGAGAGAGAGAGAGAGAGAGAGAGAGAGAGAGAGAGGAGAGAAGAGAGAGGAGAGAAGAGAGAGAGAGAGAGGAGAGAAGAGAGAGAAGAGAGAGGAGAGAAAGTACAGGCAGGGAATGGTCTTTAGTCTTACTGTATTCAGCTGTTAGGTACTTTATTTTATTATTTTATTGTTACCAGGATTACCACCAGGGCTCGGAGAAATCTACCACTCCCAGCAATCATTTTATTTTCCTTCCCCCCCCCCTGTTTTTTTTTTCTCCTTGATAGAGACAGAAAGAAGCTAAAAAGGAAAGGAGATGAAGGGAGAGAGAGAGAGGGAGAGAGAAAGAAATGGGAAAGGAAGAGAGAGGAAAGAGAAGGAGGGAATAGAGAAGGACCCTCAACACTGCTTTCTTACTCATGATTCTCCCCACAAGTGGATATGGGGGCTTGAACCCAGGTCCTCATGCATTGTAATGTGTGTTGTCTTCCAGGTGTACCACAGCCTGGCCCTCTAGCCGGGTGTTTTAAGCTGATATATATTCAGTCCTTTTCCTTGTGAAAACAGAATCTGCTTTGCTGCTCTGGGTGTGTGGTTTGAAAAGGCCAGAGAAGGGACAGGCTCATCTGAGGGCTTGTGTTGCCAACATGAAAGCAGCCTTTGAGAAGCCAGCAGCTCCAGGCCTGAGACTGGGCCCCACAGGAAGAGCCCTACAATTTCATCATGCCAGCAACCAAGGACGCGTTGAAAGACCCCTAGAGATGTGGCAGAGATACTCAGGCGTCCACAATGGAGCCTTGTCTGCCAGCAGTGGACGGGCTGAGCATCTCTAAGGAGACAGACTGAGCAGCCAAATCATCAGCAGTGAGTTTCAGTGCAGGGGCTTATAACAGGGCTTTAAAAGTCTACAACAGTGAGGAAGGGGCCTGGGGAGGGGGGGCTTCAGGACACCTTGGTGGGGTCGTCTGCCCAGGGAAATCAGGTTGGCATCATGATAGCATCTGGAACCTGGTGGCTGAACAAGAGTTAAGATAGAAAGCAGAATAAATAGTTGACTAATCAGGAACCTAAAGGCAAGAATATTGCAGATGAAGGTTTGGGGTCTCCCTTTTAGAAAAAGCTAGTAGGTCTATTTTAGGTATATTCCAGGGGCCCATGACTTTTCTAGTTTTTGTCTGAGCTTGACATATAACATGCAAGTGATCTAAGTTACTGTCTGGGGAGATGGTGTCACAGCTGGAAAAAAGGACTAGAAAACTTGATCAGAGAAGAGAGTAGCTCTCAGAGCCCCATCTTCCCAGAGCCCCACCCCACTAGGGAAAGAGAGAGATAGGCTGGGAGTATGGATCAACCCGTCAACACCCATGTTCATCGGGGAAGAAATTACAGAAGCCAGACCTCTCATCTTCTGCATTTCATAATGTCCCTGGATCCATACTGCCAGAGAGATATAAAATAAAGAATAGGAAGGGGGTTGGGCGGTAGTGCAGCGGGTTAAGCACATGTGGTGCCAAGCGGAGGGACCGGTGTATAGATGCCAGTTCAAGCCCCCGGCTCCCCACCCGCAGAGGAGTTGCTTCACAAGCAGTGAAGCAAGTCTGCAGGTGTCTGTCTTTCTCTCCCCCTCTCTGTCTTCCCGTCCCCTCTCCATTTCTCTGTCCTATCCAACAATTACATCAGTGGCAACAACAATAATCACCACAATAACAATAAAACAACAAAGGCAACAAAAGGGAAAAAATAGTCCCCAGGAGCAGTGGATTCATGGTGCTGGCACTGAACACCAGCAATAACCCTGGAAGGAAAACAAAAAAAAAAAAAAAAAGGAAAAGAATAAGCTTTCAAGGGAGGGGATGGGATACAGAGTTCTGGTGATGGGAATTATACAGAACTGTACCCCTCTTATTCTATGATTTTGTCAATACTTCCATTTTATAAATAAATAAATAAGAAAATTGGGGGGAAAGGGGCGGGGGGGGTGGTAGTACTGAGGCTTAAGCACAAGTATATATAAACGTAGATAGTTACAGCAATCATAATCAGCCCACATCTGTGACCTCAGGAGATCCACTGCAGTTTCCAATGAAGGGAGTGGGGACACAGAACTCCAGTGGTGGGGACAGTGTGGAGTTATATTCCTCTCATCTCATAATTTTGTAAATAACTAAGAATTTTTTAAAGTATAAACAAAATCCCCAACATTTTTCACCCTCAAAGTTACAAGAGAGTAGAAAAGAGGAGAAACTATAGATTCCAGATGATGAAGAGGCATTCCAACCCATCACGATATACAAACATCATTCAGGCCCTAACACACACAGAGAAACACCCTTATCCCTTGTCACCACATGGGGACCCACCAACAGCACCAGAGGGAGACCTGGGGATGGCGGAGTGGTGTTGTGGTATCTCTGTCTGTCTGTCTGTCTGTCTGTCTCTCTCTCTCTCTCTGTGTTCTTCCTGATTCTTTCTAAGGATACAGAATAGAGAAATGGGTGGAGGAAGAGAGATACATGAACTTGCCCCCATCCCACCCCCCCAAATTTCCAAACCAAACAGAAGCAAGCAAACTGTAAGACTTGTGAGAACTCTGATGATGATCTTTGGGAGGTAGGAGGGTGGGGACACACAGAGCTTTGGTGGAGGGTGTGGTAAGAAACCATATATTTTAATCTTACAATCACTCTTGTAGCAAACTATTACTAACAAGTAAATTATTTAAAACAAGAAAGATACTTGATAGTATTGAGCAGGCAAGACATCTTCAGTTCGTTCCCCAGAACTAGGGAAAGAAGAGGGTGATTTGACATCTCTGGATCCTACCATCTTTCACAAGCAAAACCACAAGAGCATTGAACTACTGCCCCAGCGAAACCAGCTCCGCCATGCTCAGGGCTTGTGAGAGGATTTGCAGGTCTAGGAAGCTGCACTGAACAGAACACTCAGGCTGGGTCCCAGCCGCCGTCTCGGGGACTAGGCCTACCTCATCCACAAGCAGCAACACTCCTGGTACAACATGGCAGGCCTGGTCGGGGAGGGTTTTATTTCAAGAGTCTCTCCTATCTTCCTTCTTGCTTTTTAATGTGGTACGGAGACCTCAGATATGCCTAATCCTACTGTTCCCAGGCCAAGTATCTCATCTTGTCTTCATCTCAGAAAGAGCACAGACAACACCACAGCGCCAGACGCAGAGCTCCCTGGACACTGTCTACAGTACCGATTTTTTTCTTTTTTTGTTTTACTCACTAATCATTGGGGCTTGGTGCGAATCCACTGCTCCTGGCTCCTGGTGGTCATTTCTTTTTCAACTGAAAGGACAGAGAGAAACTGAAAGGGGAGGGGAGACAGAGAAGAAGAAAGAGAAAGACCAGCAGCCCTGCTTCACTATTTGTAAAGCAGGTAGAGGCAGGGGCTTGAACTCTGGTCCTTTTGCATGGCAACATGTGCACTCAGCTGCATGTGTCACTGCCTGGGCCCCACTTTTATGGATTTTAGTAAGGGGATGTTATGACATGTGAAAAGTCACATGAAGTTTCAGTATGTATAGACGAAGCTTGTATTCATTCATTTTTGTCCTCAGGACTTCACTGCGGTTCCATGCCTGCACGATCTCACCACTCCCAGTGAATTCATCTTTTTGCTTTTTCCTTTTTCAGACAGAGGGCGAAAGAGAGAGAGAAGTGAGAGAGAAAGAATGGAGGAGAAGAGGGACTAGGTAGTACGGCACCTGGTTGAGTGCACGTGTTACAATGCACAAGGACCAGGGTTCAAGCCCCCAGTCCCCACCTGCAGGGGGAAAGCTTTGCGAGTGGCGAATCAATGCTGCAGGTGTCACTCTGTCTCTCTCCCTCTCTATCACCCCCTTCCATCTTCTTTCTGGTGGTCTCTGTCCAATAAAGAAAGATAATTTTCGAGAGAGAGTGAGTGAGGAAGAGAACACAGTGCCGCCTCACTGCCTCGCACTTCCATTTGGTGGCTGGGGACTTGAACCCAGATCCCTACACATAGTAAAGTGGGTTCTCTACCAGGTAAGTCATATCCTGGCACCCTGGGTTTGCTTTGGTTTCATTTTCTACAGACAGAACAGCAGAGAGGCAAAGGAGAACATGAGAAACACAGCACCAAAGCTCCCTTCAGAACAACAGGGACTTGGCTCACTTGGCAAAGCAACACACAGACTAAGTGAACCAGCCCCCTCACTCTAACTAACTGCTGATCGTAATAATATTTTTAGCAAATTGATTGTGATAGAAGCAATAAAGTTGAAAACTAATGTTCTTCAAGATTCATTTCAGAGATACCTATCTTCAACTTCCCCCTAATATCCCTTTCACAGCAATCATCTTGTCACTCTCCATTTGCTCAGTCTGCGCCTCAGAACAGCCCTGTGTGTTCAGCTAGATGGTGCTCTCTAATCACTGGGGTCTGTCTCCCACATCCGTGCAAGTCTTCAATGCTGCCGAGGTCCCAAAGGGCAAAGAAGGAGCTTTAAACAGCCCCCTCCACCCCAGTGTAGTGATGCAGAGGTGCCCAGAAAAGTTATTTTGAAAGAGAGAGAAAGGAGAGAGGGATGGAAGAAAGAAGATGGAAGAGCAAGAGGGAGGGGGAGGGAATAAGGAAGGAAGGAAGGAAGGAAGGAAGGGAGGGAGAGGAGAAAGAAAGGAAGTATGGATGCAGGAAGTGGAGAGAAAAAGAGGAGAGAGGGAGGAAGAGAGGAAGAAAAGACACATTAACTAACAGTAAATCTTAGTCTAAAGTAGCGCTGAAGGCTGGCGTACTGCACTACTGCTCTGACGCAAGCCATTCAAAGGCGTATTATTCCGAAGATGAGATGTCAAGACAAATTCTAAGGCTACACTGAACATCAAGAAGAACGAACAGTTCTGTGTGGTCAAGATAGATGATGAGATACAACAGAGCCTCTAGGCAGTGAAGTGCCTAAGTCCATGTCACAGATGCAAGTGGATGGCTGAACAAAACGCCCCCCAGCTCAGTGACATGCCACTGTGCGATGTCTCATGGGTCCTTTTCTCTCCTGCGCCTTGTGATTCTTCCCCGGTGGGTTTCTTCCTTTTGAAAAGCCAAACCAAAGACAACTTCAGCCAGATGCTTGGTGTGCACACGGGTGATGGGGTAGGCACATAGTAATGTGGCATCCAGCATCAGAGTATCCATTACGAGGCAGGAGCGGGCTTACCTCCGAGTAACTGGGGGACAGGTATTTCCCGTTGCATTTGGCGATGCGTCTGAGGACACCGAGTGCTTTTTCTCCTTTCTTCTGGGTCACCAGCCAGCGGGGAGACTCTGGAACCACCCTGGTGATGAGAAAGGATGGACAAGCATCAGTCGCATCAAGAAATTTCCCAACTCACAAGTTTATGCCTTGGGTTTCTCAACACCGACTTCACATCTAGATAGGAGCCTAGGAGATTCTAAAAGTTGGGGACAGGCTCTTTGAACCAAGTGGTTGCTGCCAATTCAGAACAGAAGCAAAGGATGCTTACTTGATAAGTGCTTCGCTGCTCAAAAAAAAAAAAAAATGAAGTACTGTTCTTCCACTCATGCAAACCAGGCTGCCTTAAAACACGGTGCTCTTGATTGCACATATAAAAAAGATTGGGACTTAATGAGTATTCAAATAAAGGTGAGGAGCCTGATTTATGTCACCTTATTTGCATACATATTAAAATTAAATTAGAGGAATGATCACAATATGCTCGTGCTAGTTGGAATCAAACGCATGCACCTGTAGCTTTCTGCTTGCTTAATTCTCTGATGCTGTGAATGGCCTTGTATTCTGCAAAAGATTTCTGAATCGTAGCAGTTTCCCTACTGTACCACACAGAGAAGCACATCGACTGGATTCCACTTAGGATGTGGTGGACATGGTCCTCTGCCTCGCAGCTAGACCCATGCCATGACCTGGCACACAGTTTAGACTTCTGTGTGTTTTTTAAATATCTTTAATAATAACTATTGATCAAGTCATTAATCATCCGTCCACATACATCCTCAGATTCTCTGTCCATTCTCAAAGTTCACAGCCATTGTGGACATACTATAAAAGTTGCTTTATTGCCTTAGTTTAAGTGATGATTTGGAAGCACAGATTCAATACAAACAGGGTAGTGACCCCAAGCACATTACCAGTAATAAAGGAGGAAGAGAAAGTTGGGCAAGGTGATGGCCAGCTGGATCCCCTGCCAGTTGGGAATAAAGTAGGCTATGCCAGGCAGAATCATGATGCCCAGGGTGAAGAACATTTGGATGACTATGCCCACGATCCTCCTTTGTTTTGAACCAACGATTTCTGTGACTGGAGGAAAAGAAACAGAGAGGTTAGTGGAGCTGGGGATTGGTCCAAGACAGCACTCCAGTCTCACCCACTGCAGTTGCTAGGGGTACTGAACAATGCCAAGGAATGGTGGACACCTGTTTGCCAGGTAACCCAAGCGCTGTTCTCTCTCTCTCCTCGGCAGCTACAGCAAGCACTTGCACACATTTCTTTTTTTTTTTTAAATTTACTAGTGATTTAATAATGATTAATAAAATTATAAGATCAGAGGGAAACAATTCCATACAGTTCCCACCGCCAGAGGTCCGTGGCCCATCTCCCTCCATTGGAAGCTTCTCGATTCTTTTGTTTGTTTTAATTTTTTATATTTATTTATTTTCCCTTTTGTTGCCCTTGTTTTTTATTGTTGTTGTAGTTACTATTGTTGTTATTGATGTTGTCATTGTTAGATAGGACAAAGAGAAATGGAGAGAGGAGGGGAAGACAGAGAGGGAGAGAGAAAGATAAACACCTGCAGACCTGCTTCACCGCTTGTGAAGCGACTCCCCTGCAGGTGGGGAGCTGGGGGCTCGAACCGGGATCCTTTTGCCGGTCCTTGAGCTTTGTGCCACATGCGTTTAACCCGCTGCGCTACCACCCAACTTCCAACTTCTCTATTCTTCATCCCTCTGGCAGTATGGACCTAAATTCTTTCTTTTTTTCCTTTATTGGGGGATTAATGTTTTACATTTGACAGTGAACACAATAGTTTGTACATGCATAACATTTCTCAGTTTTCCACATGACAATACAACCCCCACTAGGTCCTCTGTCATCTTTTTCCAGGACCTGTACTCTCCCCCGCCCCAGTGTCTTTGACTTTGGTGCAATAAACCAACTCCAGTTCAGGTTCTACTTGTGTTTACTTTGTGTTACTCTTGTTTCTCCCTCTCTTCCCCATCTCTCTTGATTTCTCTCTGTCTCTATCCAGTAACTAATTAAATAGAAATATTCAAAAGACTATCAAGCTGTTTAGTTATGGAAGGAAGCAGAGTTCTGCAGTTGAACTTCTCATTTGTATATCCTACCTTGCTCCTTGTCAAACCTTCCCCATATCTCCAGAAGGACTGGAATTAATAAAAATGGTAACTGGAAGCCAGAAAAATAAGACCACAATGTATCATTGGACTACCCAGGCAAAGCCTGAGACATCTCCAGGAGAAAAGTCTGCTTCCAGTGGAGCAAAGCCTAATCGCGTCTCACAGCAACACGGCACCACCAGAAACAGTCACCCCAGAATTCTGTAAGACTCCATTTTTCGGTTCCCCAAAGAAGGTGGCATTGTTCTTTCTTTCTTTTTTAAAAAAAATATTTATTTACGTATTCCCTTTTGTTGTCCTTATTTTTTTATTGTTGTAGTTATTATTTATTTTATTGATGTCATCGTTGTTGGAGAGGACAGAGAGAAATGGAGAGGGGGAGAGAAAGATACTGCAGACCTGCTTCACCGCCTGTGAAGCTACTTCCCTGCAGGTGGAGAGCCGGGGGATCGAAAAGGGATCCTTACATGAGCCCTTGTGCTTTGTACCACATGCGCTTAACCCGCTGCGCTACCGCCCGACTCCCAGCATTTCTATGTCTAGTCAGGGTTTCGTCCCAGCACCAAGTAATCTGCAGCAACAGTGGTGGCCACACGCGCCTCGTGCACACTTGCCGATCAGGCTGACTGGGGCTGGGTCTTACCGATCACATAGCAGGTTATCCAGGTCCCTTTGCCAAACACGCCTTGGAGGAAGCGGAAGACCACAAACACGGTGAAATTTGGGGCAAAAGCTACCACGATCCCGGTGACTCCAACGCCAAAGCAGGATATTAGGTAGATGACAATCCTGCCATACCTTTCGTGGAAAAGAGAAAGGAGAAAAGAGATCGTCTTGAGTATTACCTTCAACAGGACACATATATTGATAAAGACTGCATTATTATAGCAGGTGTGTTTAAAAGAGGTTCAACCTGCCCCACTAGGGAAAGATAGAAACAGGTTCAAGGTCTAGATGGACCTGCCAACACCCCTGTCCAGTGGAGAAGCAGTTCCAGAAGCCAGACCTTCCACCTTCTACACCCCATAAAGAATTTTGGTCCCTACTCCCAGGGGTTGAAATGACAGGGGAAGATGACCAGAGGGCTCTGAAGTCCAATTCCCCAGGAGCCAGAGAAAGAAGATGAAAAAGGGAGGAACATTTGGATGTAGTAATAGGTGTAGGGGTGACTTGAAAAGGAAGAGAAGATGGGACCATAGGGAAAAAATGGGCAAATATATACAAATATAGACAGAAAATTGTAGAAATAACAGTCAACCCGTATCTGAACCTTGGGAGAACTTCTGTAGCTTCCAGTGGAGGAAGTGGGGATTCACAGCTCTGGTGGTGGGAATGGTGTGGAGTTGTACCCTGTTACCTTGTAATTTTGTAAATCAATATTACATCAGTAATCAAAGGAAAGAAAAAAAGGAAGGAAGGGAGAGAAATAGGTTGGGGGTCCAGATGGACCTTTTAATGTCCATGTTCAACAGAGAAACAATTACAAAAGCCAGACCTTCCACCTTCTGCACCCCATAAAGGATTTTGGTCCATCCTCCCAGAAGGATAAAGAATAGGGAAGCTTCCAGTGGAGGGGATGGGACACAGAACTCTGATGTTGGGAACTGTGTGGAATTGTACCCCTGTTATCTTACAATCCTGCTAATCATTATTAAATCATTAATATATTCCTCCATGGTTATTGCAGGTGCTAGGAGTCAGCAGTACGAATCCACTGCTCCTGGAGGTCATCTTTTTCCATTGTTGTTGCTGTTATTATTATTGTTGTTGCTGCTGCTACTATTGTTGTTGGATAGGACAGAGAGAAATTGAGAGAGATGGGAAAGACAGAGGGGGGGGAGAGAAAGATGGACACCTGCAGACCTGCTTCACCACTTCTGAAGAGACCCCCCCTGTAGGTGGGGAGCTGGGGGCTTGAACCAGGATCTTTGAGCTTTGCACTATGTGCACTTAACCCAGTGTGCTACCACCGGCCCCCAATATATTTTTTTAATGTCTCAGCTTCTGTTCTCTCATCTCACTGAGATGCAAAACCAAAGTTCAAAACCAACGTGAACTGGTCTGTAAGCCCGGTGTTCAAACTCCACCGTTCCCACAGTGATTATTAGTAACTCAGGAGAAGGGAAGAGATTGTCATGTGCTGTCAGAATTGCTGTATTCCGAGAGTCACATGTGAAATGGCTCAGGGTGTGTGTGCCAAGTCTGTAGCCAACGACCTTTTAGAGACTGAAGCAGGGACATTTTCGTATGGAAGCTGACGGGAAAGTCAGAGTTGAGCAGCTGGTTTCATTCAGCACAGAGGAGAGGCATTTTCAGTTCCTCAAGATATTTTCATACATATTTATTGGGAAGATTAATAGTTTACAGTAAATACAGTTGCTGGTGCATGTTTAAAATTTCTCAGTTTAGGGAGTCGGGCTGTAGTACAGCGGGTTAAGCGCACATGGCACAAAGCACAAGGACTGGCTCCCCACCTGCAGGGGAGTCGCTTCACAGGTGGTGAAGCAGGTCTGCAGGTGTCTGTCTTTCTCTCCCCCTTCCTGTTTTCCCCCTCTCTCTCCATTTCTCTCTGTCCTATTCAACAACAATGACAACAATAATAACTACAACAATAAAACAACAAGGGCAACAAAAGGGAATAAATAAAATAAATATTTTTTTAAAATTCTCATTTTTCAGGTGGTGGCACACCTGCTTGAGTGTACATGTTACAATTTGCAAGGACCCAGGTTCGAGCCCCTGGTCCCCACCTGCAGGGGGAAAGCTTTGTGAGTGGTGAAGCAGAGCTGCAGGTGTCTCTCTATCTTGCTCCCTCTCTATCAATTTCTGGCTGTCTCTATGCAATAGATAAAAAAGATAATACCAAAAAATAATAAAATGTCCCAGTTTTCTATAAAACACACCCCTTCCCCAGCCCTGGTCCTCCTCTGCCATCAGCACCAGGACATGAAAGCCCCCACCTCCATCCAGAGTCATTTACTTTGAGGCAAGACACCAAAACCCAGCCCAAGTCCTGCTCTGTGTTTTCCCTTCTGTCCTTATTTCTCCACTTTTGCCCATGTGTGGGACCACCCCATATTCATCCTTCTCTTTCTGTTGATCTCACTTCACAGGATTTCATTTCATTTTTTTCCCTCCAGGGTTATCACCCGGTGCCTGCACTACGAATCCACTGCTCCTACAGGCTGTTTTTTTTTCCCTTTTGTTACCCTGATTATCATTATTGTTGTTGTTCTTGTTGTTGCTACTACCATCATTGTTGTCATTGGGTAGGACAGAGAGAACTGGAGAGAGGAGGGGAAGACAGAGAGGGGGAGAGAAAGACAGATACCTGCAGACCTGCTTCATCGCCTGTGAAGTGACCCACCTGCAGGTGGGGAGCCAGGGGCTCAAACCGGGATCCCTATGCCAGTCCTTGTGCTTCGTACCATGTGAGCTTAACCTGCTGCGCTACCACCCAGCCCCCAGTTCACAGGATTTCTTCAAGCTCCATCCAAGAGGAGGTGAAGAAGGTGACTTCATCATTATTCACAGCTGAGTAATATTCCATTGTGTATATAGACCACAGCTTTCTCAGCCACTCATCTGTTGTTGGACACCTGGATTCCTTTTAGATTTTACAAATGTCAT
This sequence comes from Erinaceus europaeus, assembly GCF_950295315.1. NCBI lineage: Eukaryota > Metazoa > Chordata > Mammalia > Eulipotyphla > Erinaceidae > Erinaceus > Erinaceus europaeus. Next base: position 4,882,571 of record NC_080174.1, read on the forward strand.
TTTGATATTTTTGAATGATGGAGCAGTACTGTGGTATCTCTCTCCCACTCAAATGATACAGAATTAAAAAGAAGAGGGAAGAGGAGGAGGAGGAGGAGGAGGAGGAGGAGGAGGAGGAGGAGGAAGAGAGAATCAGCCCAGCCAGGCAAGTGTGAATGTCATGAGGACAGGAATTAAAATTGTTGATCATTCGAAGTGAAATAAATCGTAAGGAAAAAGAAGAGCACTGGACCATCTCATAAGCGGGTAATACAAAAGGATATGAAGTCAAACAGACAAAACAAAACGGAAAATAAGCCAGTGGACACAGACAGCAGAATCCAGGTGTCCTGAGCAGGGGCGGGGGTGACAAGGTGCAAGAGGGCATGAACTGGAGGCTGTGGGTAGCTGGCATAGTAGGCTGTGTCTTGTCGTGCCTGAGAATTCAGTTTGAGCTACAGCACCACAAGGACACACCCGAACACTAGGGGCATCTCAGGGATGATGGAGCAGTGCTGTGAGGTCTCTCCTCTCAGTCTCTTTGAATCCCCTCCCCTTCTCTGTCTCTTTCTCTATCTGAAATGAAAATGATTATAAAATCAGCCAGGCAGGTGTAGATAGAGTAATCATTATGCAGAGACTCTTATGCCTGAGGCTCCAAACTCCTAGGTTCACTCCCCTGCCCCACCATATGCCAGAGCTGAGCAGGGCCCTGGTAAAAAAGAAATATATAAGTAAATAAAAAAGAAATATATATTTTTTGAATCAGCCAGGAGAAGATCTCAATGCTCCAAGAATAAAAAGAAAGGAGGGAGAGGGGGAGAGAGGGAGGGAGGGAGGGAGGGAGGGAGAGTGAGAGAGAGAGAGAGAGAGATGGAGAAATGGAGAGAGGAGCTGGAATGTGGCTTGGTGCTAGATAGTTGCATTTACTGGCGTGTTGTCCCGGGTTCTCTCTCCTTCATAAACTATGAATTATTAAAAACTTTTTTTTTTGTTTTTGTTTTACAATTACTTTAGTAGGGTCAAAGACATTCCTGTATAATGGTTTAATCTTCTGAAAAATTTTAGGAATAACTATGGTTTTTCACTGACTTTTATCTTTTTAAACTTTTTTATTTATGATTCATAGTATGGCTAGTTCCACACCCATAACCAAAGCTCTGTGTCCCCACCCTTCCACCTTCCAAAGATAACCACCAGGGTTCATGTAAAGTCTTGGAAATAGTTTGCTTAAGAGCTTTTAAAATCATTTTTCATTGACTTGTATTCTGCACACAACAAGAATGTTTTTCTCAAAGCCAACATCAGGCCCTATCATCTCCCTGTGGTGTCCTGTTCCTGGCCCCCCTGCCCCCCTACCTGTCGGCGGCATATCCCAGTGTGAAGGCTCCGGTCAGGAAGCCCAGGTTGAGGATGGCCTGAGTGAGGTCAAGGAGCCATGCATTGACACAGACCAGGTCGAACTGGGAAAAGATGAAAGAAAACACAACTTGTTCAGCCACTCACCTGTTGTTGATGAGTGCTAGGTTGCTTCCAGGTTTTGGCTATTACAAACTGTGCTGCTATGAACACAGGTGCACACAGACTTATTTTTTTTTGGGGGGGGGAGTGATGTTTGGTTCCTTAGGATCTATCCCCGGAGAGGAATTGCAGGGTCATAGGGTAGGTCCATTTCTAGCCTTCTGAGAGTTCTCCAGACTGTTCTCCACAGGGGTTGGACCCATTGACATTCCCACCAGCAGTGCAGGAGGGTTCCTTTGTCCCCACAACCTCTCCAGCATTTGTGGCTACTATTGTTTCTACTATATGACATTCACACACAATGGAATGGACACTGATAAAGTCACCTTCTTTACTTCATCCTGGATGGAGCTTGAAGGCATCCTGTGAAGTGAGATCAGCCAGAAAGAGAAGGATGAAGGTGGGATGATCTCACTCATGGACAGAAGTTAAGAAATAAGAACAGAAGGGGAAACACAGAGTAAAATTTGGACTGGATTTGGTGAATTGCCCCAAAGTAAGGAACTCGGGGGTAGGGGCTGGTGGGAGTGGCTTTCCGGTCCTGGTGCAAGATGCTGGCAGATCTTAGGCTGGAGGTTAGAGTGGTTTGTAGAGAACTGAGAAATTTTAGACATGTACCAACAACTGTATTTACTGTAAACCAATAAAAAATTAAAAAGCAAGAAAGTGAATGGGTGATACACAGCAAAACCGACCCTCAGGCCAGCCACCTCTCACCCACCACAGTGAATTTGCAAAAATTTTGGAACTACAGTTCAGACATTCTGCTGCATTGATAAGCAAATATTTTCTTTTTTAAAATGATTGAAGTGCTTTAACAATTTGGCATTGGTTGGTCTGAGGAGAGATAGCTTCATGCAAAAAGACACTAATGTCCAGTGCTCCAAAGTTCTAGGCTCTATCTCCTGCGCCACCATAAACTATAAACCAGCAACAGCAACAAATTAACAGTGGTTCACAAAATCGTAACATATCAATTACAAGGCTTTACACCCTTTAATACAATGTATGTAAACCACTTCACCCAATTGCCCCCCATCCTCAACAGCCACCAAAGTTTTAAAAGTTTAAGAGACAGTTTAGCTACTGCTTTTAATAATTTTTTTCTGCAAGATCATTTGCTTTTGTTGTCTGTGGCCCACATATGAGTGGATGTCTCCGGCTCTCGTCTTTTGTTGTCTGTGGTCCACGTATGAGTGGAAGCCTCCGGCTCTTATTTTTTGTTGTCTGTGGTCCACGTATGAGTGAGAGTCTCCGGCTCTCCTCTTTTGTTGTCTGTTGTCCACGTATGAGTGGAAGCCTCCGGCTCTCGTCTTTAGCCCTTTTGCTTATTTCACTTAGCACAGTCACCTCCAGCTCTGCCCATTTTTGTCTCCAATGGTGCACAAATCCTCTTGTTCAGTCCCCAAGTAGTACTAAGTAGCACTATCACTAGAAAGCCGTCCATTAAACCACTGTGACATATGACTTCACACATGTGAGAAGGGCTCGTATAATAAATAAATGAGGGATGGGGAGATGGGGCACCTGTTTGAGGGCACATGTTACAGTGTGCAAGGACCCAGGTTCAAGCCTCCGGTCTCCACCTGCAGAGGGAAAGCTTTGCAAGCGGTGAAGCAGGGCTGCAGGTGTCTCTCTGTCTCTCTCCCTTTGTATCTCCCCTTTCCCTCTCGATTTCTGGCTGTCTCTATCCAATAAATAGTTTAAAAACATTTTAAAATAACAAAAATACATAAGTAAATAAGTGGAAAAAATCAGGAAAGAACAAGAGTTGGTGAGAATTTGGAAAGAAAGGAAATCAGATACAATGTTGGAATGTCAACACCCATGTCCAGTGGAGAAGCAATGACAGAAGCCAGAACTCCCACTGTCTGCTCCCCAATAAGAATGTGGGTCCATCCTCCCAGAGGGATAAAGAATAGGGAAGCTTCCAGCGGAGGGGATGGGACAGGGAACTCTGGTGGTGGGAACTGTGTGGATTTATACCTTTGTTCTCTTACAGTCTTGTTCATCATTACAAAATCACTAATTTTTAAAGAAGTAATGGGATGAACAATGAACAGAAGATGTGCATGTGTGAGGCTCCAGTTTCCATCCACACACAGCCAGAGGGGTACTCTGATGCCTTCATCTCTCTCTCTCTCTTTCTCTCCCTCTCCCTCTCTCTCTCCCTCTCTCTCTCTCTCTCTCTCTCTCTCTCTCTCTCACACACACACACACACACACATTTGCTTATTTGAGACAAGCAAATAAATCTTTAAAACAGAATAAATGCCTAATTATAGACATGATTTATTGCACATAGGCAAAGATATAATCATGATTCATTCACCTCACTATGCTTCTCCGGGTTATAAATTATATCTATAGACTGAAATTCAATTTTAAAGTTTATTCTGTAGCAATAAGTACTACATACTTCTTGTTTTCTTCTGCTTGAGTTGCAACAAACATTACCTATAGACTGTATCTGATAAAAAGATATGATCAACTTCAAAAAAAGAATAATTACATGGCAGTGAAATTTAATCAAACATGCACTTTCCATCTTAAAAAGAGGCAGAGGAAAGAGCAAGAGGAAGAATGCTGAGAAGACATTGGGGCTTTCCAGTTAATTCTTGTAATCGGTGGATAAGGGCTGTTTATGGCTAGAATGAGTCAGGCCTTAACGTTAGTTGATTCCATTTCTGTTTTCCATTTTTATGAGTTTATGTGCCCCAAACTCGTGTCTTTATCAATAAAATAATGGAGATGGAGGTTTTTGATACTGAACTGTTACTCAGTTAGTTTGCTTCTTTCTTTGGTATGTGCCAAGATACTTAGAGAAATCTACCACCAACATTATTTTTACACTTATATTAATCAAGGAACTGTTTATGTCTTCCCGTAATCTCTTCTATCAGGAGAGAAATGGGAACCAGTAGATTTACAAAACGATGCTTGATCAAGTTACTAGAGTCATTTACTTTAACTTCTTTCATAAAGCCAAAACTCCATATTCCAAAATGTCTAGTTATTTGGTTTCCCATAGAGTTGAAACTCAAGTTTTCAACCCTGTGGAAAAGAAGTAGTCCAGTGCATCCCAGGAGGGGAGGAGAGGAAAGGAGAGGAGAGGAAAGGGAGAGAGAGAGAGAGAGAGAGAGAGAGAGAGAGAGAGAGAGAGAGATGGAGGATACATGCCCTCAGGTAAGAGGAGTCCCAGCACCACCCCATCATAGATCGACCTTCCACCTTCTGCACCCCACAGTGACGTTGGGTCCATACTCCCAGAGGGATAAAGAATAAGAAGCTATCAGGGGAGGGGATGGGATACAGAGTTCTGGTGGTGGGAACTGTGTGGAGTTGTACCTGTCTTATCCTATGGTTTTTGTCAGTGTTTCATTTTTATAAGTAAAATGATTTTAAAAGTCTAGAAACAGCCAGTGTTAGAAGGAGAGTGCAGCCCAAGGAGCCCTGGTGCTGTGCTGCTGGTGTGCAAACTGGGGCAGCCTTTCTGGAAAGTGACATGGAGACCAGCATAAGGATCCTGATTTGCTGAAGGGTGAGCTGCAGACAGATCCACGCAGGTCATCTCCTGGTTGATGTCACCAGGCACCAAAGTCTTCAGTCGCATTCCAAGTATCAGCTGGGCCTTTGGTTTGGTCCCAGGATGCGTTCTGGCTGTGTCCTAGCACTTTGCAAAGATAGTTAGACAACCACTTCATTTAAACCAGCAAGATGCCAGAAGAGGTCTTGATATCATGACAAAGGACAGTTACAATCTGCAAACTAATGCAGGCTGGGTCTTCATGGGGTTATAAATTCTAGTCATAAAGTCAGTGGTATTTATATATTTTCTTCATGTTTGGGAGCTATTCTCTGCCCCAACCCAGCCTTCTAGCCTTATTCTCAACTCTGACACCATCTTTCCAAACAATGCTTTTAGTCCACCTGCATGTTAGCTGTCAGGATCAGGCAGAAATTACTAAAGTCATGGGCCCTTTGGAGTATACCTAAAATAGACGTCCTAGCTTCTTCCCACACAAAGACCCCTAGTTTCATCTGCTCTCTTCCTACATCTGGGCTCCTGTTTATTAAACAATTTTTCCTGCTTTATGTTTTTACTGCCTTTCAGCCACCAAGTTGCAGATGCTACCATGATGCCATCCTGACTTCCCTGGGCAGATGCTCTCACCCATGTGTCCCGGAACTTCCCCTCCCCAGAGCCCTGCCCCACTAGGGACAGACAGAGACAGGCTGGGGGTGTGGGTCCACCTGCCAACACCCATATACACCAGAGAAGCAATGACAGAAGCCAGACCTCCCACCTTTTGCTCCCCATAAAGAATTTGGGTCCCTGCCCCCAGAGGGGGATAAATGTCAGGGGAAGATGTCCAGAGGGCTCTGAACTCCAACTCCATCAGGACCCAGAGAGAGAAGAGGGGAAAAAGAAGAACACTCAGAAGTAGTAAAAGGTGTAGGTGTGACTTAGAAAGGAAGAGAAGGCAGGACCATAGGAAAAAAAACAGGCAAATACATATAAATAGCTATAGAAGTACAGTCAACATGTGTCTGTGACCTTGGGGGAAGCACTGCAATTTCCAGTGGAGGGACTGGCGCTCAGAACTCTGGTGGTGGGAATGGTGTGAAGTTGTACCCATTATCTTACAACAGCATGTGATAGGAGAGATCCTCAGGTCAGCAGCTCTCCAAGGTCAATGCTAGTCGTGTTTTAACAGCTGGTGAGGCAAGTCAACCCCGGGACAGGAAGGAGACCCCTCCTGCCAGTGTGTGGCTTCTGTCAGGAAGTGGAAGACAGTCACTGGATGGTTCCACTCACATGTGAAATAAAATCAACCCAAACGAACATACTACAAGTCACAACAACAACACAGCACTTAGATGCTGAATTAAATAAGGATAGCTGTCAGAGTGGGGAGCGGGAGGAGTGGAGGGGAAGGTCTGGCTGGTTGTGGGAGTGGAGGAGAAGACGTTTGGATCATGGGTGTGGAGACACGAGCCTGTACTCAATACAGCTTTAATGCGCATGAACAAATGCATAACTTTTGCCTGAGGTTGTGAGACTTGAAAAGGCGAAATCTTTCTTGCCTGAAACTCCAAAGGTGTCTTGTTCAATCAACAGAAACACCATAAGACAGATCTAAGTGGTACCCTGGTGAAAGAAAGAAAAAGGAAAGAGGCAGGCAGGAAGGAAGGAAGGAAGGAAGGAAGGAAGGAAGGAAGGAAGGAAGGGAGAGAGAAACAGAGACAGAGAAGCAAGCCAGCCAGTGGAGGAGAGGAAGAAGGCTATGTCTTCTGAGCTAATGCCTTGTCGAATATGAATGTGTGTTCCTGGATGTGACTCAGCCTGGACAGTCCAAGCTGTTCTATGTCTCTGTTGTGAACACATGTGGATACTCATCAGAGCATGTTTACAATTTCTCTAAACAACTGAGAAAAGCCTGAGAACGAGAGGAGGATGAAGAGCTCTGGGCTTGTGCAGACCTAAGAGGGAACTGAGTAAGCCCTGGCGTCACATGTCCGTACACCTTGGCACTGTCGTGTCCGCCCAAGCCTGCACCCTCTGAGGACGTTCTTAATTTCACCGGCTCTCTGGGTCCCGACTCACCAAAGGGTGGCAAGAACTGGAGGGTGCAGCAGGCAAATGATCCAGCTGGGAGGTACCAGGATGCCAGGGCACAGGGACTGGGTGGCGGAGGGTCCACTTCCCAGGCTGTCACCCACCAGAGTTGAATGGTATTCTGGTTTCTCTTATCTCCTTCCCTTACTCTTTCACACACATAATTTTTCTTTTTTAAAAAAAGCACTTCATTGATGATATTGCTGAACGGACAGCTGCAAAGCAGCCCAAACGCCTGAATCAAATGTTCAAGAAACATTACTAGTGTCGCTGTGACTCGCGACATAATGCTGATCACACATCATGGAATGAATGGATTTTGAAAATTAACAGAATGTGGCAACACAATGCAGAGCTTGGACCATGTTTGCTATATTGCACCAAAGCAAAGGATTCTGGGGAGAGGGGAGAGGGGAGAGAAGGGGGTGGAAGCTGGGCTTTGGGATCCTGGAGCATGATGGTGGAGCAGGGGCCGAGGCTGGGGCGGGAGTGTGTTGCAGACAGCTGCCATGGGGACATGAGAAATGTAACCCATGTGTCAACAACTGTGCTTACTATAAGCCACTAATCCCTCATAAAAAATGCCCCTCGTATCACTAGCTGCTATTTATCTGAGGCACTAGGGGGGAGTGCTGGTTTCTTACTCCAGACAAATTCAATAAAAATCTAGTCTCCTGAATAATGGTGGTTAAACAGCATCGTTGCTGAGAATAGCAGGTGTTACGACACCTGCTTGGGGGAGGACAGAAATGTGTGCCTCTTTTGCTGGGGTGTATACTACTTCCCTTCCAAATGTATTCCTATTTGGGACTTCACAGTGTGCCCTTATTGAGAAATCACATGTTTATTTTTGCAAATGTAATCAGTGAAGACGAGCTCCCACTGGATCAAGTGACCCTATGCCAATGACAAGTGCCATTTTGACTTTTTTTTTGAATTTTTATCTATTTATTTTATTTTATCAGAGCAGTGCTCAGCTCTGGCTGACGATGGTACATGGGGATTAATCTGGGATTTTGGAACCTCAGGCATGAGAGTCTCTTTGCATAACCGTTATGCTGTCTACCCTGCCAGTGCCACTTTTCTTATGAAGAAACACAGTGGGAGACACACAGTGGTGTACCTGGTCAAGCGCATGCGTTACAGCGCTCAGAGACGGGTTCGAGTCCCTAATTCCCATCTTCAGGGGGGCAGCTTTTCAAGTGGTGAAGCGGGGCTGCAGGTGCCTGTTTATATTCCTCTCTCCCTCCCTTTTTCCTCTCAATTTCTCTCTGTCTCCCTACACAACTATATATATATTAGAAAAAATTATGTGTGTGAAAGAGTAAGAGAAGGAGATAAGAGAAACCAGAATACCATTCAACTCTGGCAGGTGACAGCCTGGGAAGTGGACCCTCCGCCACCCAGTCCCTGTGCCCTGGCATTCTGGTACCTCCCAGCTGGAACATTTGCCTGCTGCACCTTCCAGTTCTTGCCACCCTTTGGTGAGTCGGGACCCAGAGAGCCGGTGAAATTAAGAATGTCCTCAGAGGGTGCAGGGAGGGGGTTCCGCAGGTAGAGGACATGCTTTGTAAACCTGAGGCCCCAGGTTCGATCCTTGGCACTGTTTATGATGAGTGGCGTCTGGCCTCTCTCTCCCATTAAATGAATAAATGAATCTTAAAAAAGAAAAAGAAAGAAGAGAAAGCAAAGTAGCCAACACACACAGGAAATGCACCGTGTGAAAGGGCAGAGGTTGGCGTGGGTATCTGCACATTAAAGGGACTCAGGACTATCGCATGCTCCTTGTGTTCCCAGGGCGACGGCACTGATCTTTGGCTTCAGAGAGGAAGGGATTGAATTGAGCCATCGCAAAGGAGATCTGGGGCTGTCATTAGAGCCAGTAGGAGTCTTAGCACATCCCCGAGGTGTTTGGAAATCAGCTCCTGGAGCTATCGGGCTGCTGCAAACCCCTTTCTGACACGACATGGTCCTGTTAGGCTCTCCATGTTCGGCTCTGGGGACACAGCCAAGGTGGATGGAGAGCCACCCCGACAGGGTCACTGAGATCACAGGCCCGGGTGCGTGAGAAAGTTCTGGGAGCTTCACAACCTCAGGAGCAGTCTCTCCAGAGCTCTCCCCTCACCCTAAGAGAAGAGAACCACAGCAGTGAGCAGAGGACTCCCTGCCACAGGCACTGCACGGCTGGACTCTCCAGGCCAAACTGAAACCATCTCGCCTTTTGCCATTTATAGGGCTTGGGATTAAGTTCTGTGTGGTCTTAATCATCTTTACTTGTGGCCAGGCTCAGAGCCTGCTGATCAATAACAAAAGTAATGACAAGACCCGCACTGCCCTCTGTAAGATTGATCAGAATGGAATGAGCAATATCAGCAATGCAGAATTTTTCAGGAGGCTCCAATAGGAAAAAATGCTTTCCCCTTTATCTACACCACTTCCTTTAATGTTCCCCCTAAAATACAGAGAAAAATTGATGTTTCCCACAGTGGAGGGGCCACCTTACATAGCATAATTAATTAATGGAAAGTTATGGTACCCACCTAGATACAATGGGACTTTTAATCTATCACCCACCACTATGCTCCCACTTCCTCATGCAGAAATAGTACACGAGAGCCCAGGTGACATCGTGAGCACACACAGAAGATGGATTCTAGCTAGAGAGCTGAGCTTTATGGAGAGGCTGGCCATCAGCACCACCTTGGTGCCTTCTCAGTAAGGAACGAAACAAAACTCCTTGATCAAACAATAGAACAGATTTTTATGGAAAATGGGCTGCTCAATTTGTTTAAGGCCTCTAGAAACATAACAAGCTTGAACTTTCTATGAACCATTGGCTTCTGATGCACAGGGACAGGAGGATGGCATAAACATACAGGTAGAATATTAATCATAATCAATAGGACATCTGCCTAGCACACAGGTACAGGAGTAACAAAAAACATAGAAACTGTGATGTGATCCCTAGGGAGAAAAGTGCCCCTGGAATGTGAATGTTTCACAAAGCAGGAGGTGTTCCCTACCTGTGCTGTTCTTACTTGGTGATTTTTGTGTTAATAATCAAAGCCTTAGTGATGTTTGTATTAGTGACCAAAGCCTTGGTGATTTTTGTTTTAGTAATCTGTTGGTCATCATTTCTCCTTTGGATAATTCTGCTTCTAAAGACCCCTTCTGTTTCTATCCGTGTTGGTCATCACGTCAGGTTCCCTTGCATTGCTTGATGCTGTGACTATTTACATAATCACTGTCTTGCCTGAGACGCACTGGTTTAATCCCTACTGGTTAGATGGAAGCTTTCTATGTTCTGTTCATGCTCCTTTTTTGCTCTTCCCCCTCTCCTAGTCATTTCCTTTCCCCTTGCCACTTCCGGTGAAGACATACATAAAAGGCGATGTATCTGATTAATAAACGAGGGCATATTGTGTTCCCACTAAGCCACAAGTTCCTGGTCTCCTCTCTCTCCAGCGACGCTAACCCGACAATAAACTATACCTTGGTGATTTTTGTTTTAATGATCTTAGCCTTATGAGACTATAAAAATAAAATTCTGCTAAAGTATGAGAGAGATGTCTGCTTGAGCTTGACTCAGCATCAGCTCACTTGTCTCTCATTCATTCTCCGCCGACGCCCCTCCTCCTCCAGGTTACCCTGATAACCTGCTGGGCCTGCCCCCCGGAAACTCCCTGACCCGGAGATGCTTGAGCAGCTCTCTGCTGCCTACGTTGCTGAGGCTCAGGAGCCCCGTCCAGGCAGGGCTGACCACACTGAAGCCAGGACAAGGCCACCTGCCACAGGACTACACACCATGTCACCTACACACCATGGTAACACCGCCAACACGGGGCCAGACCAATCCAGAATGTGGCCTTAGCCAAACTAGTCCCACCCAATCAGGTTTTGGGGGAGACAGCATGGGAGGCTGGGACAAGAACCCTGGCCTGGAGGGGCACGATGCAGCCCACTCCCCACTCTGGAAGCAGACTCTCCCATGCTTTCATTCACTCACACTCTTTCCTAAGTAAATGTATGGCAGGGGCCAGGACATGGCGCACCTGGTTGAGCGCACACATTGCAGTGCACGAGGACCCAGGTTCAAATCCCTGGTCCCTCCCTGCAGGGGGAAAGAGCTTCAAGAGTGGCGAAGCAGGGTTGCAGGGGTCTCTGTCCTTCTCTCTCAATCTTCCCCTACCCTCTCAATTTCTTTATGACTCTATCCAGTAATAAATAAATATCTATTCTTTTAAAAAGAAAGAAACTGTACAGTGTCACTTTAAACAGCCAGGAGTGGAGAGGACCCAGGGGGAGGTGAGTAAGGGGGTGGTGCAGCCAGTTGTGTGCATGTGACACTGGGTTCAAGAACCCAGGTTCAAGCCCCTGGTCCCCAGCTGCCGGGGAGAAGCTTCACGTGTGGTGAAGCAGAGCCGCAGGTGTCTCTCTCTACCTTCCTGGTCCTGCTTGATTTCTGTTTCTATGTGATAAATGAATAAAACATTAGTTTTTTTTTAATTATCTTCATTTATTGGATAGAGAAAATATTTTTTAAATGTAAATAAATAAATAAATATGTTACAGGATATATATTCCATGGAATATTACGCTGCAATAAAAAGATGATAGTGTGTCCTTTGGGACAGAATGGGTGGAGCTGGAGGTGATGATGCTTAGGGAAACACGTGAAGAGATGAGAGACATGGAACCCTGGTGGGGGGAACTGTATGGAATTGTATCCCTGTTATCTTGCCATCTTGTTAATCATTATTAAGTCACTAATAAAAAGTTTTTAAAAATGATAATTCACTCAAAGGAAGAAAATAAAGATGACTCATATGTGGAATCTAGGGAACTCATACACATGAATTTGCCAAAGGGGGAAAAAAAAGAAGCAAACGTGTCTCTAAGCCTTGTAAGAAATCTGGTGGTTCTCTTTGGGAGGTGGGAGATGGGTGTGTATGGGACTAGACCCTGTCATCTTACAATCTGGTGACCCAATACTAATCACAAATAAATAAAAACCGATCGAAAGTCAATAATAATAATAATAATAATAATAATAATAATTGTCATAATCAGCTCCTCAGGGGCTTTGCCATCCTTTATGAGGAAAGAGATCACATGACCTCCTCTAATTGTTCCTTGGACAGACAGGCTGCCCCCAACCCCCCAAAGCCCATAGCAGGTGTGTTTAGAGACTTGCTAGTTACTTGGGTTCCTCCTGAGACGTGCAGACGCCAACCCTTTTAAGAAACCCGCCATCCTGAGAGGTCAAGAATGTCCTTCTGATGCCAATGTCCCTCAGACATTCCAAGCAGAGGAATTCTGGGTGGGGACAGACAGAGTCTGTCCAGACTCATCTGCCTGGTTCTGGTGTCTGTCTTTCAAAGCTACTGGTCACTCTTTTCCTCTGCTTGGAGACCAGAGATGCCAACTTTGCATCATCTAGCCAGGGCATGGGGCAACATGTTCACCTTTCAAATTCTGCCAAAGTCCATATTTTACAAGAAAAACACACTCTTAGGACACAGGCACCCAGCTGAGGGGCCTGAAGCAACAGTGTGGGGTAAAGATGATTCGTACATCAAGACCCCAGTTAAATCCAAAACCCTGTGGACACACACTTACGGAAAATATCCCCCTCCCCAAATGTTCCAGTTTCTCGGTTTTTCTTAGAATTCCAAACAATATTAACTTTGATGTGGACATAAAGCGCTGCACGTGGGCCCTGTTACCACCATCTACCTCCCTTTTGCACCCTCTGAGGCTGTTTTGTCCCTTGCTTCTAGGAGACTCTGAACACGTGGTCTTGACGTTTCGTGCTTCTCTGTTACAATGTTTTCTAAATCCGTGAGCACCACAGCGGGTCACCGGAAGAACCATTCTCTCTCTCTCTGACTGGTGGAGAAAACAAGCCTCTGAATAAACATGTGTAGAAGAGAGACATGTCATTAAGTCTGTCAACAAGGCCAGCAGGAGCTGTTGTTGCATAAGCTGTTCAATTATCAGGAGGTTCCAAATGGTAAACTGAGCAAACATGAGTCGAAATGGGCCAAGTCTAAGCTTTCCTGACCCAGGAGGAGAGTCAAGGCAGCTGGTGTTCTCCATTCCTTTCTTTAGTGTTCTCTCGGTGATTTACACTCAAGAACAAGAGTAAGCGGGACTTGACAAGAAGATTATTTTCATAACATTTCCAACTGATTCAAATCCAGAAAAAGGGACTTGAGAAAAAACGCTTAATCTTTAGAGCATACTGGCCTTTGCCCAGGAGCTCAAGGAAGTTCAAGGACAATGGGTTTATTGAGGGGACTCTTCTGAGATGACAGCTCTATAAGAGCTTCCCTGTGTCCCCCATGGAGTCTGTGATTGCTCAACCTGGCTCACAGGCACCCGGCCTCTTTTCCCAGAGAGCCTAACGTCCCCAGCTGTCCCCTCCACTGGGTCTGCTAGGAGATCTGAAGGGAGAACTCACAGAAGGTTAGAAGTGGATCTGCCTTATGACTCTGCAATTCGTCTCCTGGGGATATATCCTAAGGAACTAAACATACCCATCCAAAAAAATTTTTTTGTGTGTATTCCTATGTTCATAGCAGCACAATGTGTAATAGCCAAAACCTGGAAGCAACCCAGGTGTCCAACAACAGATGAGTGGCTGAGTAAGTTGTGGTCTATGCTACCAGATGGTTTCACTCATATGTGGAATCTAGAGATCTGATTTACATGAACTTGCCCAAAACAGAAACAAACAAATAAACAAAAACAGATGCAAGCAAACCATTTCTAAGGCTTATAAGAATGATGGTGGTTATGTCTGAGAGGTGGGAGGGTGGGATACAGAGCTTTGGTGGTGGTTGTGGTGTGGAAGTATACATTGTAATCTTATTATCTTGTAACAAACTATTCGTAACAAATAAACATGTTTAAAATGTTGTGGTCTAGATACAAAATCGAATGCTACTCAGCTGTGAAGAATGAAGAAGTCACCTTGTTCACTTCCTCTTGGATGGAACTTGAAGGCATCCTGTGAAGTGAGATCAGCCAGAGGATGAGGATGGGATGGTCTCACTCATGGGCAGAAGTGGAGAAATCAGAACAGAAGGGGAGACACAGAGCAGAACTCGGACTGGGTCTGGTGTCTTGCATCAAAGTCAAGGACTCGGGGTGTGTGTGTGTGTGTGTGTGTGTGTGTGTGTGTGTGTGTGTGTGTGTGTGTGTGGTGGGAGAGGGCTTCAGGTCCTGGTGCTGATGGTGGAGGAGGACCTGGGCTGGGGGATTACAGTGGTTTGCAGGAAACTGGGAGATTTTACACATGCATCAACAACTGTATTTACCGTTGACTATAAACCATTAATCCTCTCAAAATAATTTTAAAGATATAAAAAAATATCTGAGGGGTATGCCAGTCCCTTCCCCAGGCCTGGGGATGGAGGGAGGGAGGGGCACCAGCTCTGGGCCTGGCCGAAGAGCCTTGTTCTGTCTGTGGTGGGACTGCATGTTCCCATCACTCACATGCAGCAACACTCAAGTTATATCTTCTCCTCCTTCTTCTTTCTTCTTTCTCCTTCTTTCTTCTTCTCCTTTTCCTCCTCCTTCTCATTCTCCTCCTCCTCCTTCTTCTTCTCTTCCTCCTCCTTCTTCTTTCTTCTTTCTCCTTCTTTCTTCTTCTTCTTCTCCTTTTCCTCCTTCTCCTTCTCCTCCTCTTCCTCCTCCTTCCTTTTCTCCTTCTCCTTCTCCTCCTCCTCCTTCTTCTTTCATATGGAGCCAGAAAATGAACCCAGGCACTTATGTTAATGCAATACTGTGTAGCAGCCTCCCCAGGTCAATTTTCTTTCTTTCTTTTTTTCCTGTGAGGGGTAGGATGGGGAGAAAACCAAAAGAGAGGAGATAGTACACCCCCCCACATCCATGGAGTTCCCCCTGACTGTAGGGGAAAGCTTCACGAGTGGTGAAGCAGGGCTGCAGGTGTCTGTCTGTCTCTTTCTCTACCTCCCCTCCCCTTTTGATTTCTCTCTGTCTCTATACAACAATAAATAAATATCAAAAACCAAAAGAAGAAGAAGAAGAAGAAGAAGAAGAAAGGAAGGAAGTGAAAGCAGTGAATAAAAGTGGGACACACACACACACACACACACACACACACACACACACACACATATATATGGGATATACATATCAGCCCATATCTGTGATCTTGGGAGCACCACTGCAGTTTCCAATGGAGGGAATGGGGACACAGAATTTTGGTGGTGGGAATGGTGTGGAGTTGTAACACTGTTATCTTATAATTTTGTAAATCATTATTAAATCACTAATAAAAATACTAAATTGGGCACATACCAGCATAGATACAGAAATACTAAATGCCCCAGAAGTCCTCTGGGTAAGAGTCTTACAACAATGTCCCTTTCACTACAGAAACTGGGGAATTCTTTGTTTTGGGTGTTTGAAAGTTGGGTTCCAGTGCATGCAGTTAATGCTAGGCTTAGCGCTGCAGGCTTAGCGCTGACTGGAGATGGACAAAAGGGACCTCATTTCCCAGCAGATGTCCCCATAACTCCGAGCCACCCTCAGAACATGGACACAGGGCCATCTCCCCCATCCCTGCACCCCATAAACACGCCGGGATGGAGCTGAAGGTAAGAGGTGCTGGCCGGCGTGGAGTCCCTGAACCCTACCAGAGCCCGGAGATGCACAGGTTCTTTTATCTTGGGCTGCCACCCTGCTAGGCTCACAGGGACACCTGGAATCAGAGCCCCCTGTGCACAGGAGAGGGGCACAAAAGACAGCTGGAACAGCATCTGAGGCAGAGGGAAGGAGGGGGGCCAGAAGGAAGAGGAAGAGAGGAAGAGGAAGAGGAGGAGAAAGAATAGGAGGAAGAGGAGGAGGAGGAAGAAGAGGAGGAGAAAGAAGAGGAAGATGAGGAGGAGGGAGAGGAGGAAGAGGAAGAGGAGAAGGAAGAAGATAAGGAAGAGGAGGAGGAGGAAGAAGAGGAAGAGGAGGAGGAAGTGGAGGAAGAGGAAGAGGAGGAAGAAGACGAGAAAGAGGAATAGGAGGAGGAGGAGGACAAGACAAGGATGCAGAGAGGAAGCTTGGTCTCACTCCTGGGGCCAGCTCATGGGGCACGTTCTAGCAGAGTCATCCAGGGCAGGTGTAGCCCCTCACCCCCTCAGCACATCAGAGGATGAGAACCCTGAATCCAGACATTACCCCCACTCCACCCCAGCAGAAGCTTCCCAAAGCCACTGGGTCAGTCCTTGGTCTGACCACGCTGCCTCCTGAGAATCAGGACAGACTGCATTTAGTCTCCTTTCTCCTAGCTAGTTGATAGGTTCCCTCTCTGGCAAAAGTCTCACCTGCAGACCACCCCCTCCCCACTGAGATATATTTCCATAACAAAACACCACTTTAGGGAATCAGTCCCCAGGAGCATTGCCTGTGGAGACAGGCCCATCTCTGCCTAGCTGTGAAGGTCTGTGTTGCATCCCGAAGCCAAGAAAAAAGGAATAATTCTACCCTGACTTGCAGCCACTCAGAGAGGATGCCCAGTCCAGAAGACAGACCTCTGCAATCACATAGTGAAGCGAGGACCTGAACACGCCACGAGAGAAAGATGACTGACTTGATGTCTGCTTCACTGGAGGTGGGTGCAGAGAAAAAACCCCAGGAAAAGTGTGTCTGAGACCTCACGTGGTCTTTTGCCTCCAGAGGATAAAGGGGCTTGAAGGTGTCGCGTGAAGTGAGGTCAGCCAGGAAGAGAAGGCTGAAGATGGATGGTCTCACTCATGGACAGAAGTGGAGAAGAGGAAACACAAGCGGAACTTGATTCTGAACTTGTGGCTCCACACACAGTGACCTCCACATTTAGGAGAAAAAAACAAAACACAAACAAACAAAAACCAACCAAACACAAAAACCAGATGCAGAAACATCACCCCTCCAAGTTCATGTGGTTTGTTTCTATGCGAAGTCATTGCTGCCTAGAGGTTATTACATGCAACTTGACTTTTGTAATGAATTCATTTTTATTTGAGAGGAAAGAGAAATTGAGAAGGGTTGGGGAGATAGAGAAAAAGAGAGACACTTGCAGATCTGCTTTACCATTTATGAAGCTTCTCTCCTGCAGATGGGGACCGGGGGCTTGAACCCAGGTCCTTGAGTATGGTAAAGTGTGCCTCCATCTGGCTCCAAAACTTGGATTATCAACTATTCAATAGACATATTGTTTCGTAAGCTATGAAACTTGACCAGCTGATTCAGCAATCCCATTCATTTCATTTTGCACTTTTTTTTTATTATGGGATTAATGGTTTACAGTAAATACAGTTATTGGTATATGGGTAAAAATTCGTAGTTTCCAACAAACCACTCTCAACCTGAAGCCTAGGTCTCCCTCCACCTTCACACACCAGGAACTGAAGGCCACCCCCCCAACACTCCCATCGACCCCCTCCAAGTCCTTTACTTCAGGGCAACACACCAAACCCAGTCCATGTTCTGCTCTGTGTCTCCCCTTCTGTTCTGATTTCTCCACTTCTGTCCATGAGTGAGATCATCCTACCTTCATCCTTCCCTTTCTGGCTGATCTCATTTCACAGGATGCCTCCAAGCTCCAACCAAGATGAGGTGGAAAAGATGATTCTTCATTCTTCATAACTGAGTAGTATTCCATTATGTATATAGACCACAGCTTTCTCTTCTCTTGTTGGGCACCTGGGTTGCTTCTAGGTTTTGACTGTTACGAAACACTGTGCTGCTGTGAACACAGGTGCACACAGATCTGTGGTGATGAGTACAACAGGCCCTGTTTGAATCCCTACTTAGGCTCTGAAACATTTCAGTTTTCTAGGTTGGTAAAACTGCCAAGGACACAGAGCACTGCATGGGTCTGGAGTGTACAACATGCTATCTGCCTCATGCAGAGGGTGTGAACAGGTGAGCTCAGCACCTCCTGCCAGCATCCACCTCCTCAAACTAAAACAGAATGCCGAAAGGTCTTGGCGTGGAAGTGAAAAGCTGAGCTCAGTGTGGAGACATTCTCGGTTGGCTCTGGAGAGCAAAGGTTTGTTCTGCTTATTCTACTGAGCTGAGCTACCTCAATCTTCTGGACACAGGGCATTGCTGGTCACCCAGTCAACTTCTTTTTCCCTGTCACAGCCCTCCAGGGAGGTCACCTTCCTCACAGTCTGGGTGACAGCACAACATTCTCCTTAGCTTCCAGCTCAGATGAGCAGGACAAGTCACGGGGACGTGGCTTTGTCAGACGGAGTGCTGTGGGGTGTCTCCCTGTGGGAGAGCTCCATTCATAGGTCCTAGGGACACACCCAAGGGACTGACTATTCTTGGATGAGTGATCATGTATAATTTGGAGTTTTCTTCCTCTCCAGGGCAGAATCAATCCACGGGGCTTTCCCAGAAAGGTCCGCTTTCCTTGACATGCTTGGTGGTGAGAACCATAGCCCTCATGACGACGCCATGGTGAAGACAGACCCCTGGCCTGCTCACCCATGTTGCCTGACCCTGGATCTGACACTGCTGGGACCTGGCCAAATGTGGAAACAGGAGGGCAGGAGTTCCCTGGACCCAAGATGCACCCGCAACAGCTTTGCATAAGCCCATGTCACAAAACACCCCCTCCCCTGCCTCTCAATTCCAGGAAAGTAATTTTTCAGAAACATCCCATCTCACCATCTTCGTTAGCTATCCAGTTCCCTCTCCGACTGTGCGACCACAGCAGAGGTCCTGAAAACCTTAGCCCACGTCTATTTTCTTTTCTTCTGGACAAAGACGCAAAGGGTCCCTTTGACTCAACTGGCAACAAAAGAAGGACAACTGGTTGTTCAAGGGACAGTTGGCAGTGTGGCTGTCCCCTGCCAGTGGCTGAGCCTTCTCCCAGACACTCACCATCCTCCCCCTTCCTAACAGGTCAGGGTGGGAGGTGGAGCTCAGGCCCCTTTGTTCCCAAACTGAGTCCTCTTTGGCTCATTCCTCCCTCTGGATTCTGCTTCTGGCCGTGCAGTTTCCACTGTATGTAGAAAAAAGAGGGGGTGGGTGCCCCCTTCTAGGACTTTATTTAAGTCCTGAAGATCTGGAGAAGATGCTGGAGTAGGCCAGTGGCATGCCTGTAGTCCACCTGTCCTGCTGCTATCGGCACAGTCCACAGAGACCATCCGGATTCCAGAAATTAACACTTTCATGCTTTATGTCAGCTATTCCCCAACTCTCTCTCTCTCTCTCTCTCTCTCTCCCTCTCTCCCTCCTTGAACACAGCAGCCCTCCCTCAGGGCCATAGTATTGGTTCAGGAATAACAGAGAAGCCTTAGGGGTCAACTGGTGACAGATTGTCCTACTCAGACAAGGAACCACGGTCCAGGGACATAGTGTCCTGTCCCCGGTTGCACAGGTAGCCTGTGGCAGGCTCTGAGGTTTGGACCAGCCCTCATACCCGCACAGCATCAACTATCCTGACCAGAGGAGCATTCATGCTTTTAGAAAACATTCAACAATTGCTCTCGTGTCCACTTCCTGAGTTTTCTTGTGATGTTCTCTGCAGATAGACTCAGCTTTGCACCAAGTAAGGCACTGCATGGTGCCAAGCTTGTCTGTAGAATTTCAGTGTAGGAATTGTTGTAATCACATAGATTTATTCTTTCTTTATTATTTATTATTTATTCTTCAACCCCTATCTGTGACCTTGGGAGAACCACTGCAGTTTCCAGTGGAGGCAATGGGGACACAGAAGTCTGGTGGTGGGAACGGTGTGGGATTATACCCCTGTTATCTTATCATTTTGTAAATCCATATTAATCACTAATAAAATAATAATTTAAAAAGCTACAGGGCTGAGCAGAGAAGGTGACATTCCCTACCATCTGCCACCCTCACGACATCATTTTTCCCTAAAACCTGCAGCAAAACCTTCGGGAATGTTACTTTTGCTCACCGAACAGAAAGAAACTTCCTTTCCTGGTTATGTTCCAAGGAAGAAGCACGGCAGGCTTTGTTTTGTTGTGAAAGGCAGGCAGTGTTTGCGTTCCCCCCAGAGGCTTGGCCAGCTCCCTCACTCTGTCCCCCAAAATGTTGAGAGCCAGATGTCTGGGCTTCCCCTCACCCCTGCACCCAGCTGCTCCTCAGGGAGGCTCCCCTGGGAACACGGCTGTGCCAGGGAACGCTGGGGCAGCTGAGAAAAGCCTTTTTTCTGCAAGATGGACGTCAGTACATAAATCTCTGACCACAAAAAATAAAGCTCTTCCTTCCTGTCCTTTTATCCTCCAGGTCACAGTCTCCAAACTAGGGACCTGGGAGATAACAGGGCTCACCAGCAGACAGGACCCCTGCTCTAGAAGTCTGGGTGGGGGACAGCAGAAGGGCACAGTATTTGCAGGCAGGGATGCCTGGTGATTTGTCAAACCTTGTGAAGGTGAGGAAGAGGGAGACCGAAGACTTAGGTGTCTTCAATACTTATTTTAATTAGAATGAGAGATACAGAGGAAAAGATGAAAGATATAGATAGATAGAGAGGGGCCAGATGGTGGTTCACTTGGTTGAGCACATTATGCTACAGTGCCCAAGGCCACAGATTTGAGCCCCTGGTTCCCCACCTGCAGGGGGGAAAGCTTCACAAGTGGTGAAGCAGGGCTGCAGGTGTCTCTCTGCCTCTCACCCTCTCTATCACCCCTTCCCTCTTGATTTCTGGCTGTCTCTATCCAATAAATAAATAAAGATAATAATAAAAAATTTTAAAAAGAGATAGAGATAGGGATCTAGATAGGTAGGGAGAGAGAGGGAAAGGAGAGAGAGAGAGAGAGAGAGGGAAAGGAGAGAGAGAGAGGGAGAGAGAGAGACACGCTAAGCACTGCTCAGCTCTCGCTTATGATGGTGCGGGGGATTGAACCTGGGATTTTGAAGCCTCCGGCAGGAAAATCTTTGGCAGAACCACTGTGCTGTCTTCCCAGTCCTGGACTGAGATGTTTAATTCCCTAAGAAGCTGACCTGCTGAGGAGAAGAGTTGGCCCTAATGTGTGAAGATTCATTTCAGGACAGACCCAAGCAAAGTTAGGAGAGAGCTTTAACTCAGCCCTCAATCCCTTCTGAGTTGCTTATTTGTTTGATCAAAACATGTTTATCTGATGCCATGTAACCCCATCACAGAAATGTACTCAACACTGTGGAATCACCTCAGACGTGTTAACTAAGGCACCTGTTAGGTACAGGCCACGGCTTTCCCCTCAAGGGGCCTGCAATCTGCCGAGGAAGCGGCACCCGGTACAATCCCCACAGGAGGGGTGGAAACGGGCCTATATGTACCTGTATGTACCTGTATTGTCAGGGCTGCCTGATGACAAATGGGTCAGAAGAAACAACAGGGCAGGTGGGGGCGCACCAAGTAGAGTGCACAGGTTACCATGGACAAGGACCCAGGTTCCAGCCCCTGCTCCCCCCCTGCTATCTCCCTGCAGGGAGGAAACATCACAAGAAGTGAGTGGGGCAACAGGTGTCTCTCTGGTTGTCTCTCTCTCTCACCATCTCCCCTTCCTTCTCGATTTCTGCCAGTCTCTATCAAATAAGCAAATAAAGAAATAAATAAAAGACAAAATAGGTTTTTCACACTCTGTTTTTGTTGGAGCTGCTTTGCAGTGAATCTGTCCCAGAGATTTTGCAGGAAGATGCAACAGGCTGAGACCCACTCAGATATCTTCAGTTTGTGTCTGCTTTGTCTGTTTTCCTTCAGAGAAGTAGAAAAATTGAAAACCTGTGACCACTTATGTTTTGGGAGAAAGTACACAGACATGTCACCATCTGGGCAGTCAGGGGACTTGATGTTGTCAATCACTCCATCCTGTTTACGGGAAGGCTGCCCTCCAACTTCCCCATCCCCAGACCCACATTCTGGGAGTCCTAAACCCATGCCCTCTTTTTGAATGTAGGAGGAGGAGGAAGGACAGATAAGCTAGAAGTTCCCAGCTCCACCTTTTACCTCTGACACAGAAAGTCTGGGAGGTAAATACAAGCATTTCTCCTCTCTCTGTGCACGTGAGATTGCAGCAAAGTCTGTCCCTGCTTGCAAACACGTTGGTGACACGGTGGCTTAGTAGGAAGAGACCAGCTGCCCTCAACAGGAGTCAGCAGGTTACGGGAATTATTTTGGCATCTCCAGTCCTAGTCTCAATGCTGACACCATCTCCCCAGACAATACTTTTAGTCCACCTGCATGTTAGCTGTCTGGCTCAGATCAATTGCTAAAGTCCTGGGCTCCTTGGAACATACCTGAAATAGACTTCCTAGCTTCTTCCCACAAGAAGATCCCTACTTCCATTTGCTTTATTCCTACTTTAGGGATCCTGTTTATTAGACATTTTGTCCTGCTTTATATTGGATTGATTTTCAGATACCAAGTTGCAGATGCTACTTCGACACCATCCTGACTCCCTGGGCAGACGCCCTCACCCATGTGTCCTTGAGCCTCCCCTCCCCAGAGCCCTGCCCCACTAGGGACAGACAGACACAGGCTGGGGGTGTGGATCCACCTGCCAACACCCATGTCCAGTGGAGAAGCAATGACAGAAGCCACAACTCCCACCTTCTGTTCTCCATAAAGAATTTTGGTCCATTCTCCCAGAGGAGGTGCAATGTTAGGGGAAGATGCCCAGAGGGCTCTGAACTCCAACTCCATCAGGACCCAGGAAGAGAAAAGGTAAAAAGGGAGGGACATTTGGATGTACTAACAGGTTTGTGTGTGATTTGGAAAGGAAGAGAAGATGGGACCTTTAAAAAAAGACAAATATATACAAATATAGACCGAGAGTTGTAGAAATGATAGTCAATCCATATCTGCAAACTTGGGAGAATGGCTTAGCTTCCATGGAGAGAGTGGGGAGTCAGAACTCTGGTGGTGGGAGTGGTGTGGAGTTGTACCCTTGTTATCTTGTAACTTTCTAAATTAATATTAAGTCATTGATAATAATAATTATAAATACAAGTCAATCTGTCTCTCTGTGTGGTCCGAGGACCACCTATATGGGTCTTACGTGCTAGTGAGAGCTTTGAACCCTACTCTGGTGTTTTGGCTATGAATCTCTGTGGGTAAGTAAGAAGGAGGTACCCCAGCCCCTGCTGGGGGGAGGGGGTGTAATAGCCACAGCAGATGAGACAATGATAATGAAGATGAGGACTGTGAATGGAAAAAAGCTTTTTATGCAATGCCTCTGTGATGCTCCATGTCACCCACAGGCCAAGGCAGGGAGCATTCCATCTCCTTTTGCCTCAGGTTAAGAAAGCATTCTCTCAGGGAGTCGGGCGGTAGTGCAGTGGGTTAAGTGCAGGTGGCGCAAAGCGCAAGAACCGGCATAAAGATGCTGGTTTGAGCCCCTGGCTCCCCACCTGCAGGGGAGTCGCTTCACAAGTGGTGAAGCAGGTCTGCAGGTGTCCGTCTTTCTGTCCCCCTCTCTGTCTTCCCCTCCTCTCTCCATTTCTCTCTGTCCTATCCAACAATGACGACATCAATAACAACAACAATAATAACTACAACAATAAAACAAGAGCAACAAAAGGGAAAAAATAAATAAAAAATATTTTTTAAAAAAGTGTTCTCTCACTGTACCTGTTCCAAATGCCATCAGGTCATTGTCTCAGGGAAGAGGCCTCTGTCAGAACATGGGCTTTTGGGGGAAGGATTTCCCCAGTGCCCTGTCCACATTCCAGACCAGCCCCTAGCACAGAAGGCAGGCCAAGCACATCTCCGCTGGACTGGGCCTGATCAGCCACACCCTCACCTACTCAAGATGCTCTTCCATATTTCCAAACAGCTCTTCCACTGCAGACTTTCTGGGCTGTTGTTCTGGGCTCTGTACAAATGTCACTGCACAGACACCCTGCTGTCCAGACCCAGAAAGCACCAGTGGTCATCTTCACCCACTAGTGTCTTTCTTTCCTTAAACTAAAGAAAAGGCAATGATGTGGTATCTCAATGTTGTCTTTATTTGCATTTCTCTGACAGTCAGCGATCTGGAACAGTTTTTCATATGTTTGTTAGCCTTTTGGATCTCCTCTAAAATGAATGTCTTATTCATATCCTCTGCCCATTTTTGGGTGGGCTCATTTGCTTTTTTGGTGCTAGGTTTGCTGAGTTCTTTGTATGTTTTGGTGATTAGTCTCTTGTCTGATGTTTGGCATGTGAAGATCTCCCATTCTGTGAGGGGTCTCTTTGTTTGTGTGACAGTTTCTTTGGCTGTGCAGAAGCTTTTCAATTTGATGTAGTCCCATTGGTTTGTTTCTGCATTAGTCTTCCTTGCAATTGGGTTTGTTTCATCAAAGATGTCCTTGAGGTTTAGGTGGGAAAGTGTTTCACCAATGTTTTCCTCTAAGTATTTGATAGTTTCTGGTCTGACATCCAGGTCCTTGATCCATTTGGAGTTGATTTTTGTTTCTGGTGAGATAAGGTGGTTCAATTTCACTTTTCTGCATGTTATAACCCAGTTTTCCCAGCACCATTTATTGAAGAGAGCCTCCTTCTTCCATTTAATACTTTGGGCCCCTTTATCAAAGATTAGATGTTCATGGGTATAGGGGTTTAGATCTGAGCTTTCAATTCTGTTCCACTGGTCTGTGTGCCTATTTTTGTTCCAGTACCAGGCTATTTTGATGATGATGGCCTTATAATATAGTTTGACATCTGGGAGTGTGATGCCTCTGTTTCTGTTTCTTTTCCTCAAGATGGTTTTGGCAATTCTAGGTGTTTTCTGGTTCCAGATAAATGATTGTAGTTTTTGTTCTATTTTCTTAAAGAAGCTTGGTGGAACTTTGATGGGTATCGCATTAAATTTGTATATGGCTCTAGGGAGAATATTCATTTTGATGATATTTATTCTTCTGATCCATGAGCATGGGATGTCTTTCCATTTCTTGGTATCAGTTTCTATTTCCTTGAAGAGTGGGACTCATAGTTTTCAGTATACAAGTCTTTCACTTCTTTGGTCAGCTTTACTCCTAGGTATTTTATTGATTTTGTTGCAGCAGTGAATGGGAGTGATTTCTGGATGTCTTCTTCTTCAGTTTTAGTGTTTGCATAGAGAAATGCCACTGATTTTTGTACATTGATTTTTTAGCCTGACACCTTGCTATATTGCCTAATAATTTCCAGTAGTTTTCTACTGAATTCTTTAAGTTTTTCTATGTATACTATCATGTCATCTGCAAATAGTGAGAGTTTGACTTCTTCCCTTCCAATCTGTATTCCTTTGATTTCTTTCTCTTGCCTGATTGCTATGGCAAGAACTTCCAATGCTATGTTGAAGAGTAATGGTGATAGTGGACAGCCCTGTCTAGTCCCCAATCTGAGGGGGAATGCTTTCAGCTTCTGTCCATTGAGTATGATGTTGGCTGTAGGTTTGCTATATATGGATTCCACTATCTTGAGGAATTTCCTGTCTATTCCCATTTTTTGTAGAGTTTTGAGCATGAATGGGTGTTGGATTTTGTCAAAGGCTTACTCTGCATCTATTGAGATAATCATGTGGTTTTTTGGCTTTGTTTTTATTGATGTGGTGAATGACATTGATTGACTTACATATATTGAACCAGCCTTGCATTCCTGGGATGAATCCCACTTGGTCATGATGAACAATCTTTTTGATATGCTGCTGTATCCGGTTGGCCAAGATCTTGTTTAATATTTTGGCATCTATGTTCATCAGAGATATTGGTCCGTAGTTTTCCTTTTTTGTTGTGTCTCTACCTGCTTTTGGTATCAGAGCATTGAGATACCACCTCAATCCTGTGAGAATGGCATACATCTAAAAGGACAGCAGCAACAAATGTTGGAGAGGCTGTGGGGACAGAGGAACACTTCTACACTGCTGGTGGGAATGTAAATTGGTCCAGCCTCTCTGGAGAGCAGTCTGGATAACTGTCACAAGGCTAGACATAGACCTTCCATATGACCCAGTAATTCCTCTCCTGGGGATATACCCCAAGGATTCCATAATGCCTAACCAAAAAGATGTGTGTACATCTATGTTTATAGCAGCACAATTCATAATAGCTAAAACCTGGAAGGAACCCAGGTGCCCAACAGCAGATGAGTGGCTGAGAAAGCGGTGGTACATTTCTTTTTTTGCTGTCTTTAGATGTCACACATGATTATCCTCTATTTTGTCTCTTCTGATAACTGGAGCCCAATAAAGAAAGAAAACACCAAATAAGAGACTACTAATAAATAATAAGGCATAGATAAAAATAACAAATATTGCTTTGATAAAGGAAAAAGATGTCTGTTGAATTAAAATAAAAACAGATGTAAATATATTCCTCTCCGTGATCTGAAAACTTAGTCTGAAAACTAGATCATTCGTAGAGACAGAATGGGAACTAGCACAGTTAGAAGTCATAAGGTGGGCGGGGGTGTGTGTGCAGGTGGTACTGCAGACTAGAATCACTTACTACTATGCACAAGGAACAGAGTTCAAGTCACCTGTCCCCACCTAAAGGGAGAAAGCTTCAGGAGCAGTGGGGCAGTAATGTAGGTGTTTTTCTCTCTTCCTCTCTCTCTCTCTCTCCCTATCTGTGGAAGGAAGGAAGGAAGGAAGGGAAGAATAAAGGAAAGGAGGGAGGGAGGGAGGGGAGGAGAGAGGGAGGGTTGGTTTTCCGTATGGTGGATTGCAGGCACCAAGTCCCATCCATAACCATGGTGTCAAGAAAGAAGTCATGAATGATGAGAAAGAAGAGCCCACTAGTGGCTAATCAGTTTTTGAAAGAAAAAGCAAAGAATGGAAAAGGCAACACTGATGAAAAGATGATTAAGAACTTTATAATTTCTTGAAATAAATAAATGTTCCTGTTCAGGAGGTGATTTGTGTGGTGGAATACACACTTGGCCATGTGCAAGGACCCTGGTTCAAGCTTCTGGTGACCACGAGAGCACCACGCAAAAGAGGTTTCTTGAAGAGTAGTGAAGTGGGAGTCAGGCAGAAGCACAGAGGGTTAAGCGCACTTGGCACAACGCTCAAGGACCGTTGTAAGGATCCTGGTTTGAGCCCCTGGCTCCCCACCTGCAGGGGAGTCTCATGAAGCAGGTCTGCAGGTGTCTATCTTTCTCTCCCCCTCTCTGTCTTCCCCTCCTCTCTCCATTTCTCTCTGTCCTACAACGATGACATCAACAGCAACAATAATAACCACAACAAGGCTAAAATAGCAAGGGCAACAAAAGGGGGAAAAATGGCCTCCAGGAGCAGTGGATTCGTGGTGCAGGCACCGAGCCCCAGCAATAACCCTGGAGGCAAAAAGAAAGAAAGAAAGAAAGAAAGAAAGGAAGAAAGAAAGAAAGGAAGAAAGAAAGAGTAGTGAAGCAATGATATGAGGTCTCTCACTCTCTACTTTCACACATACTTTCTCTCTTTTTAATTTTTTTTTTTTGCCCCAAGGTTATCACTAGACTTCAGTGCCAGCACTCTGAATCCACTGCTTCTAGAAGCTACTTTTTCCATTTTATTGGGCAGGACAAATAGACATTGAGAGAGGAAGGGGAGATAGAGAAGGAGAAAGAGAGAAACCTGCCGACCTGCTTCACCACTTATGAAACTTCCCCCTGCAGTTTTTAATTTTTTTATTATCTTTATTAATTGGATAGAAACAGCCAGAAATTGAGAGGAGAGGGGAAGGAGTAAGGGAGGGAGAGAGACACCTATAGCACTGCTTCATCTCTCACATAGTTTTTTCCCTGAAGGTGGAGACAGTAGTATCAAGAAAAAAATCAAATCATGAGCATTTTCTAAGAGGAACATGGAAGTCAGCAGGCCAGATAGCTCACTCAGGTGTACAGCCCAGGTTTGAGGCTAGTCCGCACCTTGTGGCAGACAACCTCGGTACGGTGGGGGTCTCTCACCGTCTCTCTGTCTTTCTGCTTCTCTGTCCCTGTCTGAAAACAAATGAGAAAAAAAAGAGGAACATCTAACTATCACAACATGGAAAGTTTGAAAGTAAAAAGTAATAAAAGGTAGAACAGGTAACTATTAACTAAGAGTAAACTGGGATAGTGGAGGCTGGGCAGCAGTGCAGCAGGCTAAGAGCACAAGGCACAAAGCGTAAGGACCAACGTAAATATCCCGGTTCAAGTCCCCGGCTCCCTACCTGCAGGGCAGTCGCTTCATAGGTGGTGAAGCAGGTCTTCAGGTGTCTATCTTTCTCTGCCCCCTCTGTCTTCCCCTCCTCTCTCCATTTCTCTCTGTCCTATCCAACAACGACAGCAGTGACAACAATAATAACAACAACACTAAACAACAAAGGCAACAGCTTAAAAAACACTAATAGGGGCTACAGAACTGCAGCAGCTGCGTTTCTCTCCTCTCCTCTCCTCTCCTCTCCTCTCCTCTCCTCTCCTCTCCTCTCCTCTCCTCTCCTCTCCTCTCCTCTCCCGGGTCAACTAGGAATACCAAACGAGAGCACCTGGGACCACAGCAAGACAGGACTAGAACCCACCAAACCACCTGTGAGTGCAGACAGAGAGGAGCCTAGGGGGAGACTGAGTGGCTGGTAACAGTCTGGCAGTTTACCACTTGAGACACCACCTCCAGTCTGTTCCACCAACAAGGAGACGGCTGAAGGGAGGAGAGGACTCCACTGAAACTCACCAAATGCAACTGTGAGTCTCCATTGCTACTGCCCCCAGAATCTGGAGCAGCAGGGGGGAGGCCCTGTGCTGACACCACGGGACAGAGAACTAAGGAGGAAACTCAGATCTATACCTCCGTGGCGTAGCGGGTGGGGTGTGGGAGTATCTTTGCATAACCACTGTGCTACCTCTGCCCCACCCTGCTTGATCTTTTGCTCAGGAATCAGTGATGAAGCTAAGAAGCCTACTTACAGTTTAAAAGCCCTCAGGTTCCCATAGCCTACAGGGAAGAAAAAGCACGAAACAACAAGGGCAACAAGAAACAGGTGGGGAGAACGAGTAAATTTGGGTAGCTACGTTAATATATTAGTACAGCAACACAGACCGTGAGACATTCTATGCCACAACCTTTAGAGACAAGGCTACACTACAGAAAAGACTCAGGTAACTAGGCAGATTTTTTTATTTTTAAATCTCTAAATTTTAGGAGCTGGGTGCTCCTAAAATTTAGAGCACACACGCTACCATCCACAAGGATCTGGGTTCAAGCCTCCACCTACCTTCAGGGGACAAGTTTCACACGTGGAGAAGCAGGTCTGCAGGTGTCTCACTGTCTCTCTCCATTCCCCCCTCCCGCAACCTCCCCCTCAATTTCCCTCTGTCCTATCAACCGACATGGAGGAAAAAACAGGGAAAAAAGGTACTTCAAAATTTTATGTATATACAACTAATAAAAAACCACCTCTTGCAATTTGATGAAACTACCAGGAGAACTAACATTCCCACCAACATAGAGGCATACTGCAATAATCTTATTTAATCACTCTCAAGAGAACAAGCAAATGAAAGGTCAGTTAAAATCTAGACTACTTTAAGGGCACAACTGACAAGCCTTAAATATCAGCCATCCAGAAAACCCTCCACTCAGTCTTCCCCCGTAGTTTTGAGATGTTTGTAAGACTGACACAAGTCCATAAAGCAGAACCCAAAGAGACCTGGAAACGCCAGGTCTACATCTACAGGATCTACATCAAAGCTAAATTATAAGTCAGTAATGAAAAAGAAAGATTGCAAAAGTCAACACAATTTTGAAATTTCAAAATGAACTTCTAACAGATCACAGGTATAGAAGAAACAGAGAAATTGCAATACCAAGCTTGAAATAGTAACTAAAATTTACATATTGGTGTGTAGCACCAAAGAAAAAGACTCTGAGGTGAGAGGAGCGCTTAGGTCCTGGAACATGGTGGCAGAGGAGGACCTAGTGGGGGCTGAATTGTTATGTGGAAAACAGAGACATGTTACACATGTACAGACTATTGTATTCTACTGTTGACTGTAAACCATTAACCGCCCCCCCATAGAGGAAACAAAAAAAAATGCTTTCAGAATAAAAGAAAGCTACCTGTTGAAATGGTTTTGATGGAATGCTGGGGAGATGACATAATAGTTCAACCCCCTAGCACCACCATAAGCCAGAATGGAGCAGTGATCTGAAAATAATAACAATAATAATGAAGATAATAAGTTTTTGAAAGCTACTGGGTACAGTAAAAAAGAAATAAGTGCACAGAAAGCAATTTATAACACTGCGTATTTCCACTAGAAAAGGCTAGAAATAACTGAGCTAAGCATGCAAAATAAATTGGAGGCAGCATGGTACAAATAAAGCCCAAAATTAAAACAAATAATTAGAAAACTTATAAAATAGAGAGCAAGCAATGTCATACATAGTTGATTATTTGAAACAATAATAAAGTGGTGGTTCTCATGGCGACGTTAATTTGAGGGAAAGTACAAACATGATGATGATGATGATGATGATGATGATGATGATGTAAGGTCCCTTCAAAGTTAAGTGCCTTTTTTTTTTTTTTAGTTCTTTTATTTATGGATAGAGACAAAGAGAAACCAAGGATAGGGGAGATAGGGAGAGAGACAGAGAGACACCTACAGCCCTGCTTCACTCCCTGTGAAAATCCCCCCCTGCAGGCGGGGACTGAGGGGCTTGAACCCAGGTTCCTGGACATGGAAACACGTGGTGGCTACCGGGTGCACCACTGGCTGTCCCCTCAGTACAGTCTATTTTCAGAGTGCTCTGAACCTCAGCTGCTACTGAGACAAACTCATTTTCCTTCTCAGTGGAGTGCAAGCAAGCATCTAAATACCCTGCCTACCATCCATTTTAAAGGCTCACTTCCTGGCCAATGAACAGAAATATCCAGGGGAAGAGTGCTGGACTTCCCTGCAGTACCCCAAGCCGCCGTCTGCCCCGTGCCTGACAGTCAAAGAGAACAGAGATTTGGAGCTTGGGCAAGCCTGCTGCCTTGAGACACTGGGTCTGCCGGGAAAGCCACGTCCTTGTGGCAGGAGAAAAGACTTGCCTTCAGCACAGGCTTCCAGCTTCCCTCCTGGGAGTGCTTCCTCCCTTATTTAATTATCTGCTTTATTGACACCATGGTTACCGCTGGAGCCCTGTGTCTGCGTGAGGAAGCCAGTGCTCCTGGCAGCCTTTTAAAGAGAAAAATTGGGATGCAAGGGGGAGAGAGAGAGAGAGAGAGAGAGAGGGAGAGAGAGAGAGAGACCTGCAGCACTGCTCCACCATTCGAGAAGCTTCCCCTGCAAGTAGGAAGCAGGGGCTGGAACTCACGTCTGTGTGCACTGTAATGTGTGCTCAGCTCCCATTTCCCCAAGACACACAGTGGGTGGATGAGATTTCGCTCGCGGACCTGCCTGCAGTGCTCACAGCGACACACTAGTGAGAGAGGGTGGAAGATGGTTCACCCAAGAGAGTGTGTATATTACCTTGTGTGAGGTCCTGGGTTTGAACCCAAGCACCACAAGTGAGCACCATGGACAACCTGGGAGAGCTTCATGGACATTGCAACTGTGCTGTGGTAGCTCTCTTCTCCCCCTCCTCCCAGAAGAATGAGAAAGTTGGCCGCTCAATGACATTACACATGCAGGAGGTTCCTTCCCGAGGTCACATTAAAAATAAATAAAAGGAGGGGCTAGGGCCTTGCTACACCTAGTTGAGCACACATGTTCCCATGCACAAGGACCTGAGTTCAAGCTCCCACACCCCACCTGCAGAGGGGACACTTCAGGAGTGGGGAAGATCTGCAGGCCTCTCTCTTTCTCTCTCTTTTTCTTTCTCTATCTCCCCTTCCCCTCTCAATTTCTCTCTCCTATATAATAAAATAAAAAGAAAAGAAGGTGGTAGAGAATGGCCACCAGGAGTTGTGGATTTATAGTGCTGGCACCAAGCCCCAGTGATAACCGTCATGGCAATATAAATTAATTAATGGTTGGGAGTCTGGCGGTAGTGCAGTGGGTTAGGCGCAGGTGGCACAAAGCACAAGGACTGGCATAAGGATCCTGGTTTGAGCCCCCGGCTCCCCACCCGCAGGGGAGTCTCTTTACAGGCTGTGAAGCAGGTCTGCAGGTGTCTGTCTTTCTCTCCCCCTCTCTGTCTTCCCTTCCTCTCTCCATTTCTCTCTGTCCTATCCAACAATGACATCAACAACAACAACAATAAAACAAGGGCAACAAAAAGGAAAATAAATATTTGAAATTAATTAGTTAGTTAATTAATTAATGGTTAATTTACCACTATTTAAATAAATACATACATAAATGCCAAAGTCCCTTCCACCAGATGCTGGTACCAGGTCCCCTCTGCCAGTCCAGCCAGCTGGGGCCCCTGTGTTGCCACAAAGTGGAAGAAAATGACCCATCAGCCAGGGCCCCGGGAATGAGAAGAGAGTTAGCATGAAGGCTCTGCGCCATGACCAAGCAGACACCTCGTCTGCTGCCTGTGCTCCAACCAGAGGAAGGCCGACCACAGTGTTGACCTCCGCTGGGGTCCAGGCGAGTTCTGGGAGCCTGAAGGTCCTGCCCCTCCCCGTCAAGCCAGGACACGCCAGCCAATCGCCTGCCACAGTGCTGGGAGGCGGCTCAGTAGGCAGCCTGCAGGCCCTACAAAGCCCGAGGCCCCAGCTTCCATCTCTGCCACAGACTGGGGTGGAAGTCCTGCTCTGCTCTTTCTCTCTCATCGAGAAAAATCATTTTTTAAAATTTTTTATTCATAAGAAAGAAACATTGACTAAACCATAAAATAAGAGGGGTACAACTCCACACAATTCCCACCACCAGAACTCTGTATCCCCTCCCCTCCCCTGATAGCTTTCCTATTCTTTATCCCTCTGGGAGCACGGACCCAGGGTCACTGTGGGATGCAGAAGGTGGAAGGTCTGGCTTCTGTAATTGCTTCCCCGCTGAACATGGGTGTTGACAGGTTGATCTATACTCCCAGCCTGCCTCTCTCTGTCCCTAGTGGGGCAGGGCTCTGGGGAAGCGGAGCTCCAGGACACATAGCCACAGGCCCTTTGGAATATAACTAAAATATGCCTACTAGCTATCTACAAAATGGAGCCCCCCCCCAAACTCTTCATCTGCACTATTCCAGCCTTTAGGTCCATGATTGGTCAACAATTCGTTTGGCTTTGTATGTTAACTCTCTTTTCAAGCACCAGATTCCAGACGCCAGCATGATGCCAGCCAGACTTCCCTGGACAGAGAAAAATCATTTTAAGAGCTCAGTGGAGACATTTTGTGGGCATCCAGAGGGGTACAACGGAGAACAGTCTGGAGAATTCCTAAACAACTTCAAGTGGAAATGCCATAGGACCCAGCAATGACACTCCTAGGTGCTTACCCCAAAGATAGAACAACACTGAGCCGAAGGAATATATGGACCTCCATGTTCATAGTGGCTTTGGTCACAACAGCCAAGAACCTGGAAGCTACCAAAATGCCCTTTCATAGAAGACTGGATACGAAAGTTATGAGACATCTACTAAACAGAGTAAAAAGGGATGAGATTGTCCTTTGGGATAAAGTGGATGGGATTGGAGAAGATGATGCCCAGGGAAGGAAGTCAGGAGGTGAAGGACGACTGCAGAGTGGCTTCACTCGTGTGGAATATAGAGAATTGAGCAGACTTGGACTTGGTTTGGTGTGTTGCAGCAAAATAAAAGACTCTAGGGTGGGGGGAGGGAGACGGGGTTCAAATCCTGGAGCAGGATGGCAGAGGAGGACCTAGAGGGGACTGACTTGTTATGGGGAAAACTAGAAAAAAAAATGGCCACACAGAGCATTGAATTCATCATGCAGGCAGTGAGCCCCAATATTAATACTGGTAGCAATAATAATAATAATAATAAACTAAATCAATGAGCCTGGGGAGACAAAATAATGAGGAATGTCATACATATACAAACTACTACATTTTCCTGTTGACTGTAAACAAGTAATTCCCAATAAAGAAAAAAATTAATTTTTTGTTGCATACACCCAAGAGAGAAATAAAGAATATGGAAGCTTCCAATGGAGGGGATGGGGGACAGAACTCTGGTGGTGGGAACTGTATGGAATTGTACCGCTGTTATCTTGAAAACTTGTTAATCATTATTAAATCACTAATAAAATGTTCTTATTTTATTTTTTTCATTGGAGGATTAATGTTTTACATTCGGCAGTAATACAATAGTTTGTACATGCATAACATTTCTCACTTTTCCACATAACAATACAACCCCCACTAGGTCCTCTGTCATCCTTTTTGGACCTGTATTCTCCCCCACCCATCCACCCACCCCAGAGTCTTTTACTTTGGTGCACTACGCCAATTCCAGTTCAGGTTCTACTTGTGTTTTCTTTTCTGATCTTGTTTTTCAACTTCTGCCTGAGAGTGAGATCATCCCATATTCATCCTTCTGTTTCACACTTATTTCACTTAACATGAATTTTTCAAGCTCTATCCAAGATGGACTAAAAATGGTGAAATCACCATTTTAAATAGTTGAGTAGTATCCATTGTGTATATAGACCACAGCTTGCTCAGCCACTCATCTGTTGTTGGACACCTGGGTTGTTGGACACCTGGAAGGTTTTGGCTGTTACAAATTGTGCTGCTAAGATCATATGTGTACACAGATCTTTTTGGATGAGTGTGTTGGGTTCCTTAGTATATATCCTCAGGAAAGGAATTGCAGGATCATAGGGTAGGTCCATGTCTAGCCTTCTGAGAGTTCTCCAGACTGTTCTCCACAGAGGGTGGACCAATTGACATTCCCACCAGCAGTGCAGGAGGGTCCTTTGACCCCACACCCTCTCCAGCATTTGCTGCTGTTACCTTTTCTGAAGTGTGACATTCTCACAGGAGTGGAGTGGTATCTCACTGTTGTCTTTATTTGCATTTCTCTCACAGTCAAAGACTTGGAGTATTTCTTCATGTGTTTCTCGGCCTTTTGGATCTCTTCTGTGGTGAATGTTTTGTCCATGTCCTCTCCCCATTTTTGGATGGGGTCATTTTTGTTTTCTTGTTATTGAGTTTGGCAAGCTCTTTATATATTTTGGTTATTAAATTCTTGTCTGATATATGGCATGTAAAGATCTTTTCCCATTCTGTGAGGGGTCTCTTTATTTGGGTTTTGGTTTCTTTATCTGTGTAGAAGCTTTTTAATATGATGTAGTCCCATAAATTTATACTTGCCTTAGTCTTCTTTGTAACTGGATTCATTTTGTTGAAGATGTCTTTAAAATTTATGCAGAAAATAATTCTGCCAATATTTTCCTCTAAGTATTTGATAGTTTCTGGTATAACATCCAAGTCCTTGATCCATTTGGAATTTACTTTTGTGTTTGGTGAAATACAGTGGTTCAGTTTCATTCTTCTGCATGTTCCAACCTATTTTTTTCCAGCACCATTTGTTGAAGAGACTCTGCTTTCCGCATTTAGTAGTCTGGGCACCTTTGTCAAAGATTAGATGTCCATAGGTGTGGGGGCTCACTTCTGGGCTCTCTATTCTATTCCACTGGTCAGTGTGTCTATTCATGTTCCAGTACCAAGCAGTTTTGATGACAATGGCCCTATAATACAGTTTGAGATCTGGGAGTGTGATGCCTCTAGTTCTGCTCTTTCTTCTCATGATTGTTTTGGCAATTCTAGGTCTTTTCTGGTTCCAGATAAACATTTGTAGCATTTGTTCTATTCTCCTAAAAAATGTGGTTGGGATCTTGATAGGGATAGCATTAAGTTTGTAAAAAAAAAAAAAAAAAAGAATCAAAGTATTAAGAAACAAACAACTCAGAAGCAGTATTAAGATTAGAACCTTCCCAAAAGAAATTTGTCACTGCTTCTATAGAGGGGACTCCAAATACTGTTTTATGTTTTCTTGAATTTTTTTAAAATCATAATTCCAAGCACATGGCAACCACCCAGTGATGACACTGTGTGAAATTGGCAAGGACTTAATCTGGTCCCTAATTGTCACAGAAGGGAAAGCCAGGCCCAGAGAGCTTGGGGAGTTTACATAAGGGGGGCTGGGTGGTGACACACCCAGTTGAATACACATACTACCAAGTGCAAGGACCAGGGTTCAAGCCCCAGGTCCCCACTTGCAAAGGGGAAGCTTCATAAGTGGTGAAGCAGTGATGCAAAAGCCTCTTTCTCTCCCTCCCTATCTCTCTTTTGCCCTCCCGATTTCTCTCTATATATATCCAATAAAATAAGAATAATTTTTATTGTTGTAGTTATTATTGTTGTTGTTGTTGTCGTTGTTGTTGGACAGGACAGAAAGAAATGGAGAGAGGAGGGGAAGACAGAGAGGGGGAGACAAAGACAGACACTTGCAGACCTGCCTCACCATCTGTGAAGCGACTCTCCTGCAGGTGGGGAGCTGGGGGCTCGAACCAGGATCCTTGCTCCGGTCCCTGTGCTTGGCACCACGTGCACTTAGCCGCTGCGCTAGCGCCCAACTCCCATAAAAATAATTTTTAAAAAAAAAAAGAAATTTGTCTAAGACAGAGTGAGCTGAGGATAGCACGAGGGACAGGCCTTCTGACTATTTCCAGTCCCACACTCCTGTTTAAGGGTCACTGATGTTTCTAAGAACATGGGTCCCTCCCTAAATGACCTGGGAGCTGGGGAGGAATATTCTGGAATATCAGAGGGTTTCTAAAGTATCTGTCTGGGTGCGTGGGGGTAGTTTTTCCATCCCTCTCCTTGGCTGACCTTGACCGTGTCCACTGGGTTACATGTGGATTTTGCTTTCACAGCTTCTTTCATTGGTTTGTTTTGTTTTAATTTTTTAAAATTTATATTTAGATGTTCTATTCACTTTATTTTAATGAGAGAGAGAGAGGAGAGAGGGACAGAGAGAAAGATACAGAGAGGAGAGAGACCAAAGCCTTGCTCAGCTCTGATGGTAGTGCTGGGGATTGAACCCAGGAACTCAGGTCTGAGAGTCTTTTTCATAACCATTATTCTGTCTCTCCAGGCTCACTGATTTATTTTATCATTGTTATTATTATTGCCACCAGTATTATTAATGGGGCTCAGTGCCTGCATGATGAACTCAGTGCTCCTGGTGGTAATTTTTTCTTTTCTTTTCTTTCTCTCTTTCATTTTTTCCTTTTTTCTTCTTTTTTATATAGGACAGAGAACTTGAGGGGGAGAAACAGAAAGTGAAGGGGAGAGAGAAAGAAAGGGAGACGTATAGACCTGCTTCACGACTTGTGAACCTTCCCCACTGCAGCTGGGGAGCAGTGGCTAGAACCCAGGTGCTTGCACATGGTAGCGTGAACTCAGTCGGGTGTGCCCCACCTGCCCCCCAAAAGGCTCCTCTACTCTTCACTGGAGGTTCAGGTGCTCCAAATCTTGTCTCCCAATTTTCCTGGGGGTGCTGAGCCAGCTACTGTGTCGGAGGTGCTTGAAACAGCGGCTCAAGAGACTGGAGGGCCAGCCAGCAGAAAGCCAGCAGAGAGGCCCCCTCTCTCCCCAGCTCCCTCCCCAGCCATTCCGTAGGGAAGCCAGAGTGAGAGGCCCTGGGGTTGCCAGTAGGCAAGCTGAAATTACAGTCCCCCAAACACATGGGTGCAGCGGGGGGAGGCTCGGTCTGTGGGGTACTGGGCACACGGCCACACGCAGTGAGAGCTGCCACATTCACAGGCATTTTATTTTATTTTATTTCTTAATTGCTACCAGGGTAATCACTGGGGCTCAGTGCCAGCACTACAAATCCACTACTCCTAAAGTCTTTTTTTTTTTTTTTTTTTTGGTTTGCTCTATTTTATTTTGGTTAAAGACAAAGAGAAATTGATAGGGTAGGGGAAGACAGAGAGGGAGAGAAAGAGATACCTGTAGCCCTGTTTCACTGCTGGTGAAGCTTCCATCCTGCACATGGGAACCCCTCTGTGGAGTGGGGCTCGAACCTGGGTCCTTGTGCATGGTAATGTGTGAGCTCAACTGGTATGAACCCTCCTGGGCATTTTAGGGTGCACACTGCTGTGATTTACTATCCCAGACAGACAGAGAAACAGACCAACAGATAGACCAGCCAGCACTATTCACAGTGGCGGAGAGGCTCAGCCAACACCCAGCCCACGCGTATCTGAGGTAATGAAGACAAAACCCTCTCCACTTCCACTCTGCCAACACAGGCCCATCCTTTGCAGACATGACACTGAACTCTACTCTGGGGTGAAGTTAAATGACACCGTTAAATGAGGCCTCCTCCCTGCAGTCTGTCAGCGTTGTGGGACAGAGCCTGTGCTTGGAACTCCGCCCAGCCTGAGGGGCCTACCCCCAGCCCCCAGGGCACTATCTGTGCCCAAAGCACCCCCATATGGTGGCAGCTTCCCCCACCCGAGCCCCAGTACCCACTGCCAGTACATGGGGAGGCAGGTCCTTCATCCAGGCAATTCACAGAGAAACACCAAAACTCTCCCAAACCACCAGCTTCTCTTCATGACTGCTCTTTGCCCCAAATAGTTTTTCCCAGAGGGAAAAAAAAATAAAGTTCCCCAGGGAGTCTCGACCTTTGCCCAAACATTTCAAATAAGCCTTTAGGCAACCAGAGACAACTGTGCAGCCTCGAACACCGCCTGCCCCTTTCCCAGACTGAGACCCAGGGAATCCCACGGCAAGTCCACCCTAATGTCCCCTCGTTGTGCAAACAGGAGACACCGGCCTGGGTGCTGTGACTTCCCGGGACTCCCACCAGCAGGCGGCCAGCCCCCTGGGTGTGTTCCTTCTGGACCCTGCAGAGTGTCTGTCCACAAGCTGGGGGACAGAGAGGTCACTCAGGTGGCGTAGCCCGAAGGGGCGGCCCTTCTTCAGAGAGGTTCCAGGACTGCCCAGCGCGCCAGCCTCCAGGGGCCTCCCTCGTGGCAGAGTTGTGTCTGCAGGGATCCCTGGCTGGTCCACACTGCCTGCTCCAACCACTTCCCCAGGGTCACACGGCTGGGCTCACGGAACCCCCAGCCTGGAGGACCGGAGAGGGCCTGGGCGGGGTCCCTCTTAGTGGAGGCGTCCTCAGAGAGCCTGGCTGCAGGGTCTCCATGGTAAAGGTGCCCAGAAGAGCCGGGGCGTCAGGTCTCCACACCTGGGGAGCTGCCAGGGAGGGGCTGGAAGCAAAGTCCCTACCCCTACACCTGGGGACCCGACCCGGGAAGATGTTGGGTGCAGAGGTCCCGCATGGTGAGGCATCCAGGAGAGGCTAAGCACAGAGACCCCCACACCTGGGAGCTCAGGGAGAGTCTGGGCACGGGGTCTCCGGGGTGAAAGCATCAGGGGAGACCCTGGGTTCTGCCATCCAGGCGCAAGGCACCCACTTTTGGGAGCCAGAAGAGAGTCGGGTCCTCCACGGTGGGGGGATATGGGCCGAGTTTGGGTACAGGGTGTGTGTGTGGGGGTGGGACCTGGGGCATAGAGTCCCCACACCGGGGCACCTGGGCAGACCCTGGGCGCGGGGTCCTCACACCTGTGGGCCTGGGCAGACCCTGGGCGCGGGGTCCTCACACCTGTGGGCCTGGGCAGACCCTGGATGCGGGGTCCCCGGGTCGCGGCCCCTCGGCGGGGCTTACCTGGCTGACGATGGTGGCAGGGGCCGGGGCGTAGCGCCAGCCGCTGCGGCAGGGCTCCAGGGGTGCGGAGCGGTTGGGGAAGGCGGCGAGCGGGTCCTGGCAGCCGAGCGCGCTGACATTGGCCGCCTCGAGTCGGAAGCGCTGGCAGCGGCCGGGCGCGGGGCCGCCGGGGGGCGCGGGGGGCGCGGGGGGCGCGGTGCGCTCCCACTCCTCGTCGGCGCTCCAGCCACAACGCTCGGCCAGCGCGGCCGCCCCGGGGCCCCGGCACCAGAAGCGCTCGGGCCGGCTGCCCAGGAAGACCACGCCGACGAAGAGGAAGGCGAAGGGGACCCCCGTCAGGCACAGCAGCAGGAAGGCGCGCCGCTGGAAGCGCCCGAACTCGCCGGCTCGCTGCAGAGCCTCGTCGAAAGAGGGCATGGTCCTCCGGTCCGGTCGGGTCGGGTCCGGGCGCGGTCCGCGTTCCCCGGCCCCTGTCCCTGTCCCTGTCTTCGTCCCGGGTCCCTGCCCCTGTCTCCTGTTTCTGTTTCTGTCCCTGTTCTCGGTTCCTGCCCCTGTCCCAGCCCCAGGTCCCTGTCCTCGGTCCCGTCCTGGCCCCCCCACACCCCGCCGGCTTCCCGCGCACACCCGTGGGTGCCCCCGCCACCACCCCCGCCCGGGTTTGGGGCCCCTCTGCAGCCGGGCCGCGCTCCTAGCCGGGCGCCGGGATGGGACGGGATGGGCCGGGGCTGGGACGGGGAGGGCGCGAGGCCCGGGGGCGCGGCCTGGCTGGGCGCCACTGCTGCGGGACCGGCCCGCCCTGGAGGCGGGTGATGGCCCAACCCGGGGCTGGGTGCCCGGCCGCTCTCGCCAGGCCAGCAGCTGCCCTGCGGCGGCCCTGTCCGGCCTCTGGAGAGAGTCCCAGGGTCACCCGGCCAGGTCAGAGACCCCACTCCAGCCTGGATGCACCCCCCAGAGGGGGAGGACCAGCTGCTAGGACAGGGCTGGGCTTTGCCTTTGTGCCCAAATGTGTGTGCGGACCAGCCGCATCTCAGAGGCCACCCAACTGACTTTCTTTTCGAATCACAGCTGGGCACACAGACACACCCCTGATGTTAAGCGATTTGCTGAAGTTCTGGAGGTTTCCTGGTGGGCGGTTGGGGGGCAGAGGCTGTTTATCATTCAGCCTGCTCAGCCTGATATGACCTGGCAGGAGGGCTGGGTGCTCCCACTAAGTAGTTCTTTTCTCACTTACTGACTTCTTCCCCAAGTTCACAGAGCCTTCTGGCTTCTGCCACACACACACACACACACACACACACACACACACACACACAGAGATACACACAAAGACAGGGACACACACACAAAAACACATGAACACATGCAAACACAGAGACATGCAGACACACAGACACACATCCTGTGGGAGTGAGAAAGCCTTCCCCACCCAGATGACCTGTCCAGATGACCTGTCCTTCCCTGTCCCCCTCAAAAGTGACAGTGACCTGTTCACCCTCTGTCCAGGTTGCTCCATTCCAAGAGCCTCTTCTCCAGCACTCCTTCCAGGTGGAAGGCATTGGAGCCTGACTGCCCAGATTCAAACCAGTGTGCCCACCCATCCTGCTTTTGACCTTGGATAGCTGGGCAGGCCAGAGTCAGGAATCGTGGGCAGCTCTCCAGCAGGCTCCATTGGGGTCCCTGAGCCGAGTTCATAGGTGAACATATATGGAGGGTCTATTTCCATATATGACCTGCTGGAGAAGACCAACAAAGTGCCTAAAGGCAGCCCACCAGCAGCCTTGCCTGACACACGGTGCATACTTGCCCCCCTGAGCTGTGGTGACTACTGTTTTTGTTGTTGTCGTTGAGTTCATTCCGTCCTAAGGGTCGGAGACACTCTTTGTGCAGGCAAAGCATTTGTGAGGCTTCACTGGAGGAGACTGTCTGATTCTCACTCTTTTGATTTCACCTGTGGAATTTCATCTCCCACCTAGGTAGCAAGGAATCCTGTGCCTACCGTTCTCACACCGCAGGGCCCAGTCCATTATATCATATCATATTATATTAGACTATAGTGGAAGAAGACATTGCTTGGAATACACAACACTTGTGGTGGTTCTGGAAGCTTCAGCAAGGATATCCACATTAACCCAAATTAGGAAGCTGGAGGGAACGGACGCAGAACTTCCCACATGCCCAGTAGCCCTGATTGACCTCCTGGACCTTCTCTGTGCACGCTTATCATGAAAGACAGAAAAAAGAGAGGAGAGACACGCCAGTGCTACTTCACCATCCGGGGAGCACCTCCAGTCCCGTTCTAAATGTTAGCTGACCGTGGTGCCAGGGCTGGAACTTCAGGGTTCATGCCACACTCACTTTTTATTGATTTCTATTTTATTTGATAGGGCACATAGAGGAATTGAGAGGAAAGTGGGAAAGAGAGAAAGGGAGACACCTGTAGCATTCATGAAGCTTCCCACTGCGTGTGGGGACTGGGGGCTCGAACCCCAGTTCTTGCACACGGTGACGTGTGTACCACAGCTCAGCCCCACTGGTCCATGTTTTTAACTGCCTCTAGGGAGTCCCAGGCTCACTTTGTCCTTCTCACCCCCATCCCTGATGGTATAACTGTAGCCCAAACTAGGTGGCCCCCTCCCCTGTTTTTTGTTTGTTTGTTTTTTATAATGTTATTTATTTATTTATTCTTGGATAGAGACAGAGATAAATTGAGAGAGTAGGAGGAGGAAGAGAGGGAAAGAGACAGAGAGACATCTGTAGCCCTGCTTCGCCTCTCATGAAGCTTCCCCCCTGTATGTGGGGACCGGGGACTTGAACCCAGGTTCTTGTGCATTGTATGTGTGGGCTTAACCAGGTGTGTCACCACTCTGTGTTTGTCACCTCTGTTCCTCGGGGGTTTCTCCCCAACAGCACTGTCCTGGCACCCAGCCTGCACTCCCAGTGTCCTTCTGTGCTGCAGCTCAGAGGTGCCACCCTCAGTGGCTTTTCCTGGCTTTGCCAACTCACCCCTCTTTCCCCTCACAAGTTGCAAACTACCCTGCTTATGGCAGGCAGACAAAAGGACTTGCTAATCCTCTAATGCTTTAGGAGTCCTCGTCTTTTCTCTGTGTGCACAAGAAGCTTCCCCTTCCTGGGGTTTC
The DNA here is from genome assembly GCF_950295315.1 of Erinaceus europaeus. NCBI lineage: Eukaryota > Metazoa > Chordata > Mammalia > Eulipotyphla > Erinaceidae > Erinaceus > Erinaceus europaeus. The sequence continues at coordinate 4,925,349 of NC_080174.1, forward strand.
ACTCCCCTGCCCCTCCTGGCCCCCTGCCCAGCAAAGGCCGGGTTGAATGTGGGCACTCTTCTGGAAGCTTCCTCCACCAGCGGGTCTCCATCCCCAAGTGGTGCCTTCGTGCTGCTGACACATCGAGTGATAGGCCCGCGGAGTCTCCCTGCAGACTTGTCTGCACTATCACTGGAAGAGCATTTTCCTTTTAACTACTTTCTAAAGACAGAAAAGGAACATGTTAATTGTTTTTTGTTCTCAGGGTTATCACTGGAGCTTGGTGCCTGCAAGGTGATCCATCACTCTTCGTGGCCTTTGTTGCTTTTTGTTCCCTTTCTTTTTCTGTAAAGACAAAGAAAAGTGTGGGGGGGAGACACCTGCAGCACTGCTCCACCACTTGTGAATTGACCCCTGTTGGAGGGGGCTAGGCCTTGAACCTGTGCCCTCACACTTGACGTGTGTACTCTACTATGTGCATTGCCACCAAACCCAGACTCTCCCCACTTCTCCCTTCTCCTTCTCTCTTTCTCTCTTCCTCCTTCCTTTCTTTCTCCTTCCCTTCTTTTCTCCCCTCTTCCCTTTCTGTCTGTCTGTCTGTCTTTGTTTTCTGATAGACACAAAGTGAAGTAGAGAGGGAGAGTGAGGGAGGTAGCAGGGTGAAGAAGGAAAGACACACCTGCAGGACTGTTTCACCACTTGAGAACTCCACCCTGCAGATGGGGAGCAAGGTCTTGAACCCAGGTCCTTGCACCCGATGATATTTGCGCTCTTGGGTGTGTCACCACACAACTCCTGCTCCTGCCCACCTTTTCCTCTCCTTCTTTCGAAACAATCTCAGCACATGGACAAGCAGACCCAGAAGACTTGCTCAGATCATGGGCTGTGAAGCCAGGCTGGATTTGAGTCCCATTCTACTCCATTTAGTGAACAACACTGGGCAAGTTATCTGGTCTGTTTCTGCAGAATTGAGTAATCATGATGAAATGTGTCATTTTAATGCAGATCACTGGGATCCAAGCTGGAGACATGATAAGTGCTCTGAGTCACTGTTAGTAACTGACAGTGATGTAAAATTACCATCCGCCTCCAGAATCAGCAAATGTCACTTTACTGGCTTTCTTCTAGATACCTTGTTCTGAAGAGCCAATTCAGGCCAGGTGAAGTCAGAGCCTCTCCAGTCAGTCAGTGTCCCTCTCTCTCTCTCTCTCTCTCTTTCTCTAAACTCTTTCTTCAGAAGGGGAAACTGGGAATGTCCAGCAGCAAGCCATGCAGACTCCTTTTAAAAAAATTTTTATTTATAAGAAGGAAACACTGACTAAACCATAGGATAAGAGGGGTACAACTCCACACAATTCCCACCACCAGCTCTCCGCATCTCATCCCCTCCCCTGATAGCTTTCCTATTCTTTATCCCTCTGGGAGCATGGACCCAGGGTCATTGTGGGATGCAGAAGGTGGAAGGTCTGGCTTCTGTCATTGCTTCCCCGCTGAATATGGGTGTTGACAGGTGGGTCCGTACTCCTTCTTTCTTTCCACACAGATGTCTGTGTTCTAGCCTCCTTTTTCCCCTCTTCCCATTTGCTTCATGTCCTGACCTGAAGGAATGTGAAACTAAGAATCATCACCTAGATCTCTGAGAAAAAATAAGGCTGGGAGCAGAGAAAAACTGAGAATCAGAAAAGGTATTGACTGAAGATGTTATCTCAAAGCGCACCAGGGGGCAGGCCTGCAGGTCCTAGGGACTCGTCTCTTAACCAGAAACCTTCAAGCCTGTGCACAGTCGTGTGACACCGACTTTCACATCAGCCAGATGGCCACATGACGGGGCCTGCCTCCCCTGCTGACCCACTACTCTCTTTGAGCCCTGAACCCCAGTCTTGTGCATGACAGAGGGAGGGTCTTTTGAGACTTGAGTCTACTGTTCTCTTAGGTTGCTGACTTCTGACTACAGTGTGTTCTGTCTACACCAACTCTGGTCTCTTGGATAACGAGCCAGAAATTTGAACTCTCAGATCAATAACAAGAAAAGGGTTCAGACACTCCCCTAAATAGCACACCCTGTTGCTTTGCGGTGGCAGGACGTGGAGGAGACAGAATCCAAGTGCTGAGGGAACACAATCCTTTATTCGCACTGGCGCCTCAGGGTTGGGTGAGAATGCAGCAGTTCGGGCCATGTGGAGCTAGCCAAAAATGGCCGCCCCCCGCAGCACCCTTTTTGCCTCTAACCTCCAAAGTGGAAAGCGGTGAGAGAGAGAGAGAGAGAGAGAGAGAGAGAGGAAGTAAGAGGGCTTTATAGGTCAACATCCAGGAGTGACGTGTCGGGACAGGATTGGTTGGAAAAGGCACTGCAAGAAGGTCCCAACTCTCGCAGGACTGGCACTAGCCTGGGGGGCCAGCTTGGCAGAAGTGACTGCATCTGCATAATTCCCCAGCAACACCCGGTAGAGCAAAGTGTCTGGTCAAACACAAGGCCCTAGATTCGAAACCAGACGCCACAGAGGAGCACCATAGTGCCAGAGAAAGCTCCGTGGGTCAGGGCTGTGCTACCTGTTCCTCTGTGTCTCTGTCTCTGTCCCCCCTCCAGAACAGAAAGAATGTAAAAGTAATCCTGGGGCCCTGGAATAGTGCATGTGTGTGGTGCTGGTGCTGAGAAAACAAATACATAGGTTCTGGACAGCTGAGCTGGGAAGCCCAGGGTGCAGCTCCCAATGGGGAAGGGTGACGATCAGGAGAACAAGCGTAGGGTGGACTTTGCCCCTCAAGCCCTTGGTCCAGGGGGGAGAGGAGCAGACAGGGGTGGATGAGAGTGAGGTTCCTGAGGGCACAGGATGTCTGTTGTCCAGCTGGGATGATAACAACGCTATGAGTCACCTCACCCGTGTCTTCATCTTTCCAGCGCACAGCAAGTGAACAATCTTGGTTTCCCATGAGCCGAGTAGCCACATGGGACCCATGGCCTCCAGATCGAGTTGTGCAGATATAGAACATCCCATCGCCACCAGAGCCCCTGTTGGACAGTGCTGACCTAGACCGGAGTGAGCGGGGTGTGTTGACAGCCGGGCCAGAGTTGTAGCTTAGCTGTAGTGTGTGTGCCTTTCATGCCAGAGGCCCCAGGTTCAATCCCTGGCCCCACATTAAAAAAAAAGAGAGAGAGAGAAAGAAGAGGGGCCAGGTGGTGGTGCACCTGGTTAAGTGCTTACCTTACGGCGCACAAGGACCCAGGTTCAAACCCCCAGGTCCCCACCTGCAGGGGGAAAGCTTCACAAGTGGTGAAGCAGGGCTGCGGGTGTCTCTCTGTCTCTCTCCCTCTGTAGTTCCCCCTTCCCTCTCAATTTCTCTCTATCTCTACCCACTACTAAATAAATAATTGTAAAAAAGAAAAGAAAATGGAAAGAAAAACAAAACAAAACAGAATATGTTTTCTTTTTAGTTTTTTTGGTTTATCTCTATTTATTTATTTATTGGACAGAGACAGCCATAAATCAAGAGAGAAGGGAGAGACAGAGAGGGAGAGAGACAGAGAGACACCTGTAGCCCTGTTTCACAACTTGCAAAGCTTTCCCCCTGCAGGTGGGGACCAGAGGCTCAAACCCAGATCCTTGGACACTGTAACATGCGCACTTGACCCAGTGAACTACCACCTAGCCCCTCTATTCATTTCTTTTTCATTTCTTTATTCTGAGATTAATGGTTTACAGTCGACAGTAAAATACAATAGCTTGTACATGCATAATATTTCCCAGTTTTACACATAACAATACAACCTCCTCTGCCGTGATGTTCCAGGACCTGAACCCCCCCCCCCAGAGTCTTTTACTTTGGTGCAGGACATATCAAACCCAGTCCAAGTTCAAAACAGAACATTTAAAATGATGGTATGCCCTGATACTCTGGCTTCTGATACCCACATGCACAATAAGAGATGTTTACTGAATAGGAACACCAAGACTCATAATATTAGCTTTTGAAAAACAAACTGACCTCAACTCTTTTTGAAAGAGCATTACTTGGAGCACTTGTCTCAGTTTTTATAGTTACTGTTTCTATTGAATTTAGGAATGGATATACCAGATATTTGGATTATAGTCACATATTAGGTGACCAAAATAGGTCATAATGACATTTTTACTATTTGTCCAGGCCCCCCCCCAAAAAAAAGTGAATTTGAGAGGGCTACAAAAATGTTAAAATAAAATCTTTCACCAAAAGATCCGCTGGAAAAAAAATTGGCAAATGAAAATTTGGCTCAGGTCTAAGGACAAAAACATGAGGAGACATTTTTCTTTTCTTTTTCTTTTTTTTCCACTAATGGGTTAGAGTGTTTGACAGACTCTAGTTCTTACCCTATTTGGCCTTGCGTAGCTATTTTTTACCTTCGCACGTGAGCAGAATAAAAATGACGGAGCACATCCACTATTCTGTGACCTATAATTAGACCCAACATTGGTTTAATTTAGATAGACAAATATTCGCAATTGCTTTCTCTATGACCCTTTTTCTTACTAGTCAAGTTTCAACTTACCTAAAGTTTCTGTCTCCAAGTACTGTCATTCTGTTGAGATCAAAGCTTTCTCTATACTTGAAACATCTAAGACCTCGGGCTTAATGTCATCTGTCGGGAATGCAGGGCCCATAAGAAGCACACTTCAGTGCTGTGGTGTCCTACTCTCTGTGCCTCTGTCCATCTTTGTCTTTCTCATCTTGTGGACTAAAAATATAGTCTGGGAAGATGGTGTCAGAGTTCCAAATACAGTTAGAAAGCTGAATTAGGATAGAGAGTAGCTCCCAAAACTTGAGGAAAGTATATAAACACCATTAACTGTTAACCCCTTCCATCTGAGCCAGGGCCCATGTCTATTCCTATTCAGCACAGGAGCCTGTGTGACCTCTGAGTCCCTGTCAGTCTGAGCTCGCAGTCCCTGGTCACAGCTGGGAACATTCTAGGCTGCACTCATTTCAGGACCCGTCTTCCTCGAGCGGCAGAGTAGGCTGACCGGCCTCCCTTCAGGGAGAGGGGGGGGTCCCCACCATTGCTGCTCTACAGTGAGGGCAGGTCCTGGAGAGGCCACAGGAGGGCTGGTGATGACGTTCCTGAGGGAGATGACCGGTGTTATGAAGCTTTCCCCCTGCAGGTGGGGACCAGGGGCCCGAACCCAGGTCCTTGTGCTCTGTGACGCGTGTGCTTGGTCAGGTGCACCACAGCCTGGCTCTGCTTTGTCTATCTCTTGTGGTTATGGCAGCCTAGCCTCCGAAGAGTAATCTCTAGTTCTGGCTGAATCAATAGATAACTTCCTTCTAGTGTGATACGGTGTCATCGTGCGCCCAGTTCGTAGCCGTCCGGCACGGGGAGTTGAAGCTCTCAGTTCGTTTAAGAGGCGGAGGTCTGGGCCCTCCAAAGTGCAGTGTGTGCGTCTGTGTCAGCGCAGGACTCCTAGAGCAGACTGTACGATGCTGCTTTCCTGCCGGACTGTGTGACGTCTTAAAGTCGTGTCAGGAAATGGAAAAGTCACCTGAAAAGTCACGTGAAGCCTGTTTTAAACTGTGGCCCAGAGATACAGGATGAAGCAAGCCAGGAAACATGTGGAGTCATTTTAATGTAATAACAGTGCTGTTTAACTGTTCAAAGTATTTCTGCTGTAATTCCACCTCTTTTTTTTTTTGCTTTTTTATTACTATCTTTATTATTGGATAGAGACAGCCAGAAATCAAGAGGGAAGAGAGTAATAGAGAAGGAGAGAGACCTGCTTTACCGCTTGCAAAACTTTCCCCCTGCAGGTGGGGGTTGGGGGTTTGAACCTGGGTCCTTGCACACTGTAATTGGTGCACTCAAACAGCCCCTGCCCCCCCCATTTTTTTGTTCTGTCTTCTTCTTTTTTTAATATTTATTTATTTATTCCCTTTTGTTGCCCTTGTTGTTGTTTTTGTTGTTGTTGTTGGATAGGACAAAGAGAAATGGAGAGAGGAGGGGAAGATGGAAGGGGGAGAGAAAGACAGACACCTGCAGACCTGCTTCATCTCCTGTGAAGCGATTCCCTTGCAGGTGGGGAGCGGGGGGCTTGAACTGGGATCCTTACTCTGGTCCTTGCGCTTTGCACCGCGTGCGCTTAACCCACTGCGCTACCGCCCGACTCCCTTCTTCTTCTTTTGATGTTATTTTTTCCGGTCATTTCCTGAGACAGGCAGAACGACTGAAATGAAAGCAGAAACGTTGCTAACAGTTGAAGTGTGCCGTTTTCACTTGTGGCCTGGATGCTCAGATCACTTACTTGAGTCCCAACAACTGGAAGGCTGTGAAACCACCACAGACACGCAGAAGAGGCCGGATGATGGGGAGGAGAAGAGGAGACTTTGTAAATAAAATTTAGTGTGACAAGTCCTGGGTGCCCAGCACCAGAGCTAAAAGGCTCTCTGCTCCATCTCTCCCAGGAAATGACTAGGGGGAGGGAAGTAACATTAAAAGCAGAAGAAAGGGGAGGGAGAGAAGGAAGGAGAGAGGGAGGGAGAGAAGGAAGGAGAGAGGGAGGGAGAGAGGGAAGGAGAGAGGGAGGGAGAGAAGGAAGGAGAGAGGGAGGGAGAGAGGGAAGGAGAGAGGGAGGGAGAGAGGGAAGGAGAGAGGGAGGGAGAGAGGGAAGGAGAGGGAGGGAGAGAGGGAAGGAGAGAGGGAGGGAGAGAGGGAAGGAGAGAGGGAGGGAGAGAAGGAAGGAGAGAGGGAGGGAGAGAGGGAAGGAGAGAGGGAGGGAGAGAGGGAAGGAGAGAGGGAGGGAGAGAGGGAAGGAGAGGGAGGGAGAGAGGGAAGGAGAGAGGGAGGGAGAGAGGGAAGGAGAGAGGGAGGGAGAGAGGGAAGGAGAGAGGGAGGGAGAGAGGGAAGGGGAGAGGGAGGGAGAGAGGGAAGGAGAGAGGGAGGGAGAGAGGGAAGGGGAGAGGGAGGGAGAGAGGGAAGGAGAGAGGGAGGGAGAGAGGGAAGGGGAGAGGGAGGGAGAGAGGGAAGGGGAGAGGGAGGGAGAGAGGGAAGGGGAGAGGGAGGGAGAGAGGGAAGGGGAGAGGGAGGGAGAGAGGGAAGGAGAGAGGGAGGGAGAGAGGGAAGGAGAGAGGGAGGGAGAGAGGGAAGGGGAGAGGGAGGGAGAGAGGGAAGGAGAGAGGGAGGGAGAGAGGGAAGGAGAGAGGGAGGGAGAGAGGGAAGGAGAGAGGGAGGGAGAGAGGGAAGGAGAGAGGGAGGGAGAGAGGGAAGGAGAGAGGGAGGGAGAGAGGGAAGGGGAGAGGGAGGGAGCAGAGAAGTGAGGAAAGAAACTGCCACCCTTGGGTAGGGTCAGATTCATCTCTATTTCATTTCCCTGTGGAGAAATCTTCAGTTCTCCCCAGAATTCAGAGTCTGTACTTCCACTGGGACAGGATGTGGGTGGGAGGGACGTGGCCGTTCTTTCTAAAGATGGGTTAGAGGCTTCTGGGATGCCTACTCTTGCTCTGCCCACGGCTCCATGGGCAAGCCTTGTCACCTTGCTATTCAAGTTCAATCAAGCAGTAAGTACAAAAATGACAAGTTCATCACAGCCCCTAACTGTCTATTCCATAACGCTCTTCAGAACACATAGTCTCCTGGGGGCAGGCTGTGGCGCACATGTTACCGTGCACGAGGACCCAGGTTCAAGCCCTCAGTCCCCACCTGCAGGGGAAACGTTTCTCCAGTGGTGAGGCAGTGCTGCAGGTGTCTCTCTGTCTCTCTTCCTCTCGATCTGCCTGTCCCTCTCTATTCCTGTCCGTCTCTAATAAATAAATAAAGAGAAGAAAAAAATTAAAGAGACAAAAGAAAAAACAAACTCCTTAGTGAGCTGACTTTCCTGGGAAAGGGAGGCTGAGAGGCCCCCACGCCCACCCATTCTGTTCCCATGCCCACCTGCCACCTGAGTCCTCTGTGAACCTCTTTCAGACAGGTGGATGGCCCGTGCTTATCACCTGTCACTTCTTTCCCCTCAGACCCACGCTGGCAGGCGCAGCCTCCTGCTCCAGATGGGGAAACTGAGGCTCGGAGTGGTCCCCAGCACCTGTCCTGGTGCAGCTTGAAGTGACTCATTTCCGGGAACGCCTTTGCTGCTGGTCCCAGGGCCTACAATCCCGCCTGCAGGCATGTTCTCTCTGTTGGCTTTGCTGCGCTGTGTTTAAAGCAGATGCACAGGCCGCGTGGGAAGCTGGGAAACAAACATGTGGTGTGCTTTCTGTGACTTTCGCAATGTTCCCTAACATCAGAGCATCCTAGTGTGGGAAGCCACATGGTGGTGCAGTGGGTTAAGCGCATGTGATGCAAAGCCCAAGGACCAACTTAAGGATCCCGGTTCCAGCCCCTGGCTCCCCACCTGTAGGGGGGTTGCTTCACAGGCAGTGAAGCAGGTCTGCAGGTGTCTATCTTTGGGATGCATTGGATCGACCTTCTCGTGGTGCATCCCGTGAGTACCCATTCATTGGGGAAACTGACGATCCTTCCTAGCCGACTGAGTCCACATGGATCCCAGTCACTTTCAAAGCCAGCAACAAGCAGCTCCTGACAGCTTTCAACCTGACCTGTTGACTGGCTACGGAAGAAGGGCAAACGCTAGAAGAAGAAGGGCATCCTAGGGGCTGGCTCTCTGGAACTGAAGGGAACTTGAGAAATCACGTACCTGGTTTCTTTGTTTGGCAACCAAACCATGGAGAGGACCAAAGAGGTCACATAGCTACCACCACCCCTGGGGGGGGGGTGTCTGAATAGGGGTTCAGGATCCCGGGGAGGGAGCAGGACCAGGATGGCAATGGGCTTAGAGCTCAGTTTACTTGGGGCCTTGTTTCAATGGTGCAGCTTTTGTGCAAAAAACAAAAACAGGTTTTCTTGTCTTTCTTTCTCTCTCCCTTTTTTCTCTCTCTCTCTCCCTCCCTCTCTCTCCCTCATTGAAGCCTATATTATTTCTATAATATATCATGCCTATATTATTTTTCCATGCAGATAGAAAGACACACAGAGAGAGACAGAAAGACACAGACAGGGAAAGGATGCAATGACACCTCTTCCTCTGATGCCATAGGACCACCCCCCCCCATGTGTTATCAGGGCTGAAGCCTGGGCTGCCCTCCTGGCAATGAACTGTGACCTGTCTACCCAGTGAACTGTCTCTCTGGCCAGGAAGGAGTTTTCCAAGTTCGGTTGTATTAACAATCCACCCTTACTTGTATTTTCCAATATCTTCCTAATTTGAAATATGGGAAACCTCATAAGAACTCACAGAGTACAGAGGGTTTCTGGTGTACCTTCCACCAAGCTTCCAAATCATTTTATTTGGCCTTATTCAGCCAGAGCTCTTGACACAGGTTGGACACCATCAGCTCAGGGATGCTGCTGCCTTAGATCTCATCTGTTCGCCCTTTACTTTCCCTCCTCAAGAAATGCAGGTTTTCGAATCATCACATCATTTTCCCCCACTGCTGCGAATGTTGGCAGATCTTTGCGGCAAACCCTCTGTCTTCACAATAACCGACACTTCAGTTTGAAGATAATAGTTTTTTTTTTTTAATTGGGGAGATTAATGGTTTCCAGTAAATACAGTTGTTGTGCCGTGTGTAAAATCTCACAGTCTTTTGCAAAACACTGTCCCCTCAGCTCAGGTCCTCCTCCACCATCAGCACCAGGACCTGGAAGCCCCCCGCCTCCGGCCCCCAGAGCTCTTCCCTTTGGTGCCAGATACCAAACCCAGTCTGAGCTCTGCTTTTTCTTTCCCTTTTCTGCTCTTGTTGAAGACAGTGGAGTTGGTATTCATGTAAGTTACTTTGATCCAATCTTCCCCACATCCCCTTCCTGAACTTTACCAAGCTCTTTTCTCTCGGAAATGTACGTCCACAGCCCTACAGGTAGCCCTCATAACACAGTAGTCAGCAAGGGGCACTCTTCTAATCACATCACTGGAGCCATGACTAATAGCGTACTCATTACTAATAGCATACTGATAGCATGCTCACTCATAGCATGTATTGTGTGCATCTTCAGTCATGGCTACCAGGATTATTGCTGGGGCTTGGTGCCTGCTCGACTACACTGTTCCAGGCAGCTTTGTTTTAGAGAGGGTGTGAGATAGATAGATAGAGAGGAGGAGGAGGAGCGGAAGAGATAGAAGGAGAAGGAAGAGGAGAGAGAATAAGAAAGACATCTGCAGTACAGCTGATGTACATACTCTGGAAGCTTCCACCCACACAGGTGGTGACCAGGGACTTGAAACCCCGTCCTTGAACATGGCAGCAGGTGAGCTCTATTGAGAACCACTTCGTATGTGGGCGCCCTATGTGCACTGGACATTTTAAGAAATGCTCTACAAACAGCCCTGTGCCTTTTTAAGGGAACTTGGTGACTCGTGGAGGTAGCAGTTGAGAGAATTCCTACATCCCGAACCTCTTCTCCAACGCTTTGTCTGAACAGTTCCCCTGACATACACAGTGGGAAAAACAAGTCAGGTAAAGCTATTTCGACTTCCAGAGACTACGCTTCTCCTTTCACGCAAGAGCAGGAGGGCCGTGACCTCACGCATCACGACGGGTCCAGAGGCTTGACGCAGGGGCTAATTATTGCCACACTGACGTTCCCGGGCTGGCTTCTGATCTGCCTGGCATGGGCAGCTGAAGCCAACATGACAGAGGAAACTTGGCAGAACCCAGGGAGGCCGTTGTCCTGGAAGATCTTGCAGAGTCACAACTGGAAAGGTCCTTGTGGTGTGTTGGTAGCAGGAAACATTCCAATAAGAAGAAAGAAAGTAAGTAAGAAAGAAAGAGAGAGAGAGAGAGAGAAAGCAGCATGGGAGTGGTGAATTGATGCAGTGCAGGTCTTGGCCGTGTGAGAGTGTTTTTCAGACACTTATCACAGTGAGGTGAGAGGAATCACACGCATGTGTCTGTCAGCAGCTGTTCTGTAAGCCATTATGCCCCCAAATTGATTTAAAAAAAAATCAAGTGAACATAGAAAATAAGGTTTGTGCTAGAAACAGTTTTAGAAGAGTTTTCTTTTCCTTTTATTGTTATTTTTATTATCTTTATTTATTATTGGCTAGAGATAAGCAGAAATTGAGAGGAAAGGGGAGGTAGAGAGAGAGAGAGAGAGACCTGCAATACTGCTTCACCACTCTTGAAGCTTCCCCCCTGCAGGTGGGGACCAGGGACTCGAATCCAGGTCCTTGTGCATTGTAGCATGTATGCTCAACCAGGTGTGCCACCACCAGGCCCCTCTTTTCTTTATTTCCTTTTTTTTTCTTATTGCTACCAGGATTATCACTGGAGCTTGGTGCCAGCACTATAAATCCACTGCTCCTAGCAGCCATTTTTTCCTTTTTTAAATTTCTACTTTGTTTGATAAGACAGAGAGAAATTGAGAAGGGTGGGGAAGACAGAAAGGGAGAGAGAGACAGAGAAACACCTGCAGCCCTGCTTCACTACTTGGGAAGCTTCCTACCTGCAAGTAAGGAGCAGGGATTTGAACCTAGGTCCTTGGGCATGGTAACATGTGCACTCAAATGGATGCAACACCACCAGGCCCCACATACTCAAACTTTTTTTTTTTTTTTTTTTTTTAGATTTTGGGTCCCTTCTTTTCTCCAGTAAAACTGAGATGGGTCCTCTGAAGTGAAAAAAAAAAAAAAAAGGAAAAAGGGTCCCTGTGGTTTGGATAATATGTCCCCCACCTTCCTGAAGGCAGCTGCCAGTCTCATCTTTGGGGCTCTGAGGGGACCCAGACAGAGCCTGACTGCTGGGGACCCTGTTCCCTGACCGCTCCAGCTGAGCAGAGCTGGGCAGGTGAGCCCTCCCACCCCCAAATGCCCAACCCTGTGAGGTGTCGCCCGGTTTCTGCCCCCAGGCTGTGTGATCATAGTGTGCACCCCCCTCCCCTGCAAGCATGCAGGTTCTCCTCAGATCACTCCAGACGCTGACAAACAGCCCTTTGCCTTCCTGAGAGCTGGATTCTGTGCTCCTAGGGAAAAGGGCCCAGATTTCTATCCCCAGTAAACACAGCTGCATGACACACACACACACACACACACACACACACACACACACACACCTCACGCAACATACACATAACACACACACATTCACACATGCCCATCTCTAAAACAAAGTCTGAATCCAGACAAGAGAGAGGTAGAGGAAACCAGAGAAAAACTTCTACTCGTCCCTGAATGAGTTGAGATGTCCCCTCCCGCCCCCAGACCCCTAGGAATTTCCTATAAGCCCCAGGGTTGGGCGTGTACTGCCCTGAGAGTGAGACCTTTTCTGGTGAAGCCAAGGCAGTGTAGCAGGACTGAAAGGGGTTCCAGGGGACCAGGCGTGGCCTCCATCAGTCTCTCCATGACACTGCCAACACCTGTCGGGATGTGTCGCAGGAGAGAAGAGACCAGGAACTCGTGGTGGGGTGGGAACGCAAATCTTTTTCACACGGACGCCCCAGAGTTGGGTGCGAGCACAGCGGGTTTAGACCACGTGGAGCTAGCAAAATGGCCGCCTCCCGCTGTGTACGGCAGCCCTTCTCCAGGTCTTCTCCAGGTCGGGAAGCGGAAGAAAAAGAGAGAGTGGAAACAGGAGTGACTTTTATAGGAGATTTCCGGAATTGGCTAGGAAAGGGGATGGAGAGAGGCAAGAGGCATGCTGGGAAGGTGGAAGCATCCTTAGCAACTGTTGCGATGGTTTTAACTGAATGAGCAACACCCTGAGGGGATAACGTGATAGGGATCTTTCAGGCAAAACAGTGATTATGTAAATAATACTTGCATGGAAATATAGTGGTTTGTGGGTCCTGCCTAACTCAACCACATCTGTACAATATCCCAACAAACACCAATCTTCACGGCTTATGGTGCTGGCTCAGGCTTGGCACAGATGGTGCCAGGCACTGACAGGGGTGCCTTGGAGAGGCCTGTGCCCTTGGTGGGAGTGTAGCTGGGGGCTGTAGGCCACTGTAAGCCTACAGGCTGTTCCACCCATTATACACTGCAGAACAGTGAAGGGGCACCAGAAGGAAGATGGGTCCTGATATTGGGGCAGCTTGGAATGTTCCTACTGATGACCTACAGGGATGCAGAGGTCACAGAGGCTCCAAAGCTGAATATGGGCCCCAGATCACATCAAATCGATGGGGTTTACAGTCAACAATATTTATACCCCTTTCCCAAATTAGGGAGCTACTCTCTTCCCTGATCCAGCTTTCTGGTCCTTTCTCCAGCCATGACATCATATCCCCAGACAATAACTTGGATCCACATGCATATCAGATTTCAGACTCAGGGGGAAAAGGAAAAAGAAAAAAATAAAATCTAGCATAGCCACAGGCCCTTTGGAATAGAACTAAAATATGCCTACTAGCTGTCTACAAAATGGAGGACCCCCCAACACTTCATCTGCTCTATTCCAGCCTTTAGGTCCATGATTGGTCAACAGTTTGTTTGGGCTTTGTATGTTAACTCTCTTTTCAGCCACCAGGTTCCAGATGCTAGCATGATGCTGACCAGACTTCCCTGGACAGACAACCCCACCAATGTGTCCTGGAGCTCAGCTTCCCCAGAGCCCTGCCCCACTAGGGAAAGAGAGAGACAGGCTGGGAGTATGGATCCACCTGTCAACACCCATGTTCAGCAGGGAAGCAATTACAGAAGCCAGACCTTCCACCTTCTGCATCCCATAATGGCCTTGGGTCCATGCTCCCAGAGGGATAAAGAATAGGAAAGCTGTCAGGGGAGGGGAAGGGATCCAGAGTTCTGGTGGTGGGAATTGTGTGGAGTTGTACCCCTCTTATCCTATGGTTTAGTCAATGCTTAGTTTTTATAAATAAAAAAAATTAAAAAGAAAGGAGGTCACAGGGACCACTCTGTCACTCTGCTCCTCACTTATGCTTTGAAAATACATTTCTTTCTTTAAAAATTTTTATTAGTGATTTAATAATGATTAACAAGATTTTAACATAACAGGGGTACAGTTCCACACAATTCCCATCTCCAGAGTTCCGTGTCTCATCCCCTCTATTAGAAAATTTTCTATCCTTTATTTCTTTATCCCTCTGGGAGTATGAATCAAAGATCCTTATGGGGAGCAGAAGGTGGGAGTTCTGGCATCTCTAATTGCTTCTTTCCCTAATGAGGCAGGGCTCTGGTGGTGGCAGGGGGGAAGGTTCCAGGACATATTGGTGAGGTCGTCTGCCCAGTGAGGTCAAGTTGCTGTCATGGTAGCATCTGCAGCTTGGTGGCTGAAAGGCAGTAAGATATAAAGCAGGACAACAGGAACCCAAAATTAGGAACAGAGCAGAAAAAAATAGGGGTCTTCCAGTAGGAAGAAGCTAGGGAGTCTATTTTGGGTGTGTCCTAAGGGTGCCCGTGACGTTAGTAATTCTTGCCCGAGCCTGATAGTTAACATGTGGGTGGGCTGAAAATATAGTCCGGGAAGACTGTGTTAGAGTTGGCCAGAAATCTGGATCAGGACAAGGAGTGAAAATATAATTAACAGCATAATAGTTCTAGCTTGTTTGCTGGTTTCACTTAAATTAAATGTTTAATTTAATAGAGGGGGCAGGTGGGATGCTAATAATGCTACAGAAATGTAAACTCAGGTTAGAGACCTAAGTAGACAAGACCCTGTTATTGGCAAAGAGACACAGAAGGACTGTGAGTTTGCAGCCTGAGCCTCATGCTTGAGGCCCTGGAATCCCAGGATCAATTCTCCACACCACCATAAGCCAGAGCTGGTGACTGTCTGTCTGTCTGTCTGTCTATCTCTCCCTCTATCTATCTATCTATCTATCTATCTATCTATCTATCTATCTATCTATCTATCATCTATCTCCTTCAGCATCTCTTACTAAAATAAATAAAACATTTTGTGAAGAAAATACACTTAGGGAGTTGGGCGGTAGAGCAGTGGGTTAAGCGCACATGGCGCAAAGTGCAAGGATCGGCGTAAGGATCCCGGTTTGAGTCTTTAGCTCCCCACCTGCAGGGGAGTTGCTTCACAGGCAATGAAGCAGGTCTGGAGGTGTCTGTCTTTCTCTCCCCCTCTCTGTCTTCCCCTCCTCTCTCCATTTCTCTCTGTCCTATCCAGCAATGACATCAATAACAACAATAATAATAACTACAACAATAAAACAGTAAGGGCAACAAAAGGGGAATAAATAAATATTTAAAAAAACTTTAAAAAAGAAAGAAAATACACTTTATAGTTGTAATCCCTTCTTTCAAATGACTTAGGTGAAATAGCATGCCCACACAGTGAAAGTCAAGCTGAGGGGGTCGGGCAGTAGCACACCCGGCTCAGCACACATAGTATGAAGCCCAAGGATCTGTATAAGGATCCCACTTGGAGGCCCGCTCCCCACCTGTGGGGGAGGGGGTTCCCTTCACAAGTGTGAAGAAGGTCTGCAGGTGTCTCTCTCTTTTTCCTCTCTCTCTCAGTTTCTCTCTGTCCTAGCCAATAAAATGGGGGGAAAGATGGCTGCCAGGAGCAGTGGATTCATAGTGCTGGGACTGGGCCCCAGTGATAACCCTGGAGGCAAAAAGGAAAGAGAGAGGGGTGGGGGGAGAAGATGGTGCAAGGTGCAGGGAATGAAGGAAATTAAGGGTCTCTATATGATCTTCCTGCACCCTGGGAACCAGATCCCGGATTTCTCTATTTTATTTTGCTTTGTTTTTAGTATGGCATCTTGCCATAAACACTGCCACCCACAAGCCAGCTGCTGGCTCCCAGCTTTCCCCACCCCCCTTGTGAAAGCTCTCACTCACTTTCAAGAGGGGGGAGGCTGGTTAGAGTTGACAATCCCCCCTCTCCTATAGGTCCGGTCTGCAATAAAACGTTTTCTCATCATGCAGAAGCTACACAAAAGAGTCTGGTTTTCACCGGCTGCCATAAATTACCCAGAAGGATACATGCTTGACCTTGCCTGAGATCCTGAGTTTGAGCCCTGGCCTGACAGGGGAACACCATGAACAGCAGGGGGAGCTCCATGCATGGTGGAGTGGTGTTGTGGTATCTGCTTCCTCCATCAATCCTCCTCTCCTGATCCTCTCTCTCAAAGAAGGGATGAAGCAGTTGGCCTGGGGAGACTGCTTGGAGGTGGTGTTACCTGCATGTGGAAGATTGTTCCAGGTTTAGTCCCATATTTAAAAAAAATAATTATTTATTTATTGTCACCAGGATGATCACTTGGGAAAACTCTTGATGTTTCCAGTAGAGGGAATGGGGACAGAGAACTCTGGTGGTTGGAACGCTGGCCCTATTTATGTCCTTATCATCATATAGTTTTGTAAATCAATAGTAAGTCACTAATAAAGTAAAAAAAAGAACAAAGGCAGTAAACAATGTTAATGAAAATTTAATTGTATTAGCCTCACTTCTGGTGGAGATTGTTTTAACTCTGTGACATTTGCAATCTGATTCTAAAATAAGGGGGAAAAAACTTATTTTTTTGTTTCTCCTCCTCTTCCAGCCAAATATTATAAAATATTTTTAAAGTGGTTAATTCCTTTCTTATTTAGGGGGATACTTACAAAAATGGGGGGGAGGGAAGAATGTTGGAACACGTCTGAGATAAATATCTTAGCGTGCCAGGCTGGTGCCTACCTCAAGTCTGCACCACCCATGGCCGCATCCCTCTTCAGAGTTGACAACATCTGGGACTTCTCAAACACTAGCAGGAGTCTATGGTGCCAGAGCTCACACCAGAACAGGCAGGTACTCCGGGTGAATGAGGAAGTACATGACTTCCTAGCCTCGACAGCCAGAGTTCTGCCAAGATTCCACTAGTGATACCAGCTACAAGAAATCCTGAAACACTGCAAGCTTGTTAGAAGGGGTTTGACGTAAAGCCAAACAAATTGTTGACCAATCATGGACCTAAAGGCTGGAATAGTGCAGATTGTTAACGAGCAAAATCAAACCACCATCCACTGCAAGGAAGCAAAAGATCTTTATTCACGAACTCGAGTCCGGGCCGAGTGGCAGCTAGTAACAGCCTACCAGCTCGACCCCGAACCGGGCTCAAACCACACAATTTATAGGAATTCAAAATACACTCAGGGAGGGGGAACACACCATCTTAACAATCTATATCCAATTACATCATATGGAAAGCGCGGAATCCAATCATTTCAAACCAAGCAAAAAGCAGGATCCATTCAAAGCAAAGCGCGGGCAAATTTTAAACATTGCAAAACCACACAACCAATGGGACT
The DNA here is from genome assembly GCF_950295315.1 of Erinaceus europaeus. Classification (NCBI taxonomy): domain Eukaryota; kingdom Metazoa; phylum Chordata; class Mammalia; order Eulipotyphla; family Erinaceidae; genus Erinaceus; species Erinaceus europaeus. Next base: position 4,942,541 of record NC_080174.1, read on the forward strand.
TAATCAGGGTTTAGGTCCCCACGTCTCCCTACCATCTGACCATACCATCTGGAGACCAGTATACCTCTAAAGCTGTGCAAAGGTCCTGATAAGGCTAGCCCTCATGCAGAACTCTGCAAAAACACCCGATGGCCTCCACTGATTAGTCCTGTTTTTCAAAGGGAAAAGGGCAAAGGACTTTCACTCCACTCAGCAAACAACTTAACTTCTAAGAGAAAAGTGGAACTTAAAACTTAAGACCTAAGACTAAAATGGGAACTTAAAATCTACTTAGATGCATCTCAGAGAGGGGTTTTTAATGTAACAGCTTGTTACCGCCTGTCACACAGATGAAGTGTTGGGGGGTCCTCACTGCAGACTTTGTATGTTAACTCTCTCTTCAGCCACCAGGTTCCACATGCCAGCATGATGCCGACCAGACTTCCCCGCACAGACGAACCCACCAATGTGTCCTGGAGCTCTGCTTCCCCAGAGATCCACCCTACTAGGGAAAGAGAGACAGGCTGGGATTATGGATTGACTTGTCAACACCCTTGTTGAGTGGGGAAGCAATTACAGAAGCCAGATTTTCTACCTTCTGCAACCCACAATGACCCTGGGTCCATGCTCCCAGAGGGATAGAGAATGGGAAAGCTATCAGGGGAGAGGATGGGATATGGAAATCTGGTGGTGGGGATTGTACGGGGTTGTACCCCTCCTATCCTACGGTTTTGTTAATGTCTCCTTTTTTAAATGAATAAGTTAATTTAAAAAAGAAAGTGTTTGATGGACTTGATAAGGGTTTATCTCTGATGCTATCCTTCTACAAATGTCCCTTCTCCATTTTGTCCCCCTTGTTAATGAGACATTATGCCTTCTGTTGATGTAAGCTGTTTCAGAATTCCTTTGATGTATCCTGTAACCAGCTAGTAAGAAGCAGGGGATCACAGAAGTCAGTACTGCACTATTTGCTGTCTCCCAAAATTAGCATAGCAAGAGTTGTCCCCCGCATTGGGCTCCACAAAGCTCCAGACTTGTGTTTGTGGGTAGTCATTTATTTGCATGAATCCTACTTGGAGATGAAGAATAAGGAAAGTGAACACAAGAGCAAAGCACAAACCTTTACTATGAAGATGTGTTTCATCCATCCTGCTTAAGCTTGTCCACATCTCATGCATGGCCTGGTGGTACCATCATAGAAAGCTGTCAGAGGCTCTGGGTGGAGCCTGTGCTGGCAGAAGACAAAGAGTGGCCTTCTCTCTAGCTGCATCCAGGATACCTTGGGGGGCTGTCTTGGTGGGGACATTTGAATCCACTTTCTGGGGAAGCTGATTCTCCATCAGGGCCTAGGCTTAGAAGAAGGGTCTCTTAGGCTCTAGAAATCCACTTTATCTATTAATTAATTTATTTAGTTCTCTGCACCCCGATGGAACCTTCACTCATACTCAAGGCTCAGAAGCCCTGTAACATAATGGACCCCCCTCTATGGGCCCCTATCGGACCTGGCCCTCAATGTGAATCAACAAGGGTAGGGAATGTTCCCTTCTCCGAAGGGAGGTTGGATAGCAGACTCTGCCTGTCACCCGAGGATGATGGGTCCTGAAATTGGCACAGCCTGGAATGTTCCTAGTCATGACCACAGAATGTGAGCTCAGACCTACAGGGATGCAGAGGTCACACAGGCTCCTGTGCTGAATATGGGCCCCAGATCAGATCGATGGGGTTTACAGTCAACAATATTTATATACTTTTCCCATATTTGGGAGCTACTCTCTTCCCTGATGCAGCTTTCTGGTCCTTTTTTCCAACTGTGACACCATCCTCCCCAGACAATAGCTTGGGTCACCTGCATATTAGATGTCAGGCTCTGGTAAAAACTTGTTGGGTCATGGGCACCTTGGAATAGACCTAACATAGACTTACTAGTTTTTCCAAAATGGAGACCCAAATCTCCATCCACAATATTCTTGCCTTTAGGTTCATGATTAGTCAACAATTTGTTCTGCTTTCTATCTTAACTTCTTTTCAGCCACCAAATTCCAGATGCTACCTTGATGCCAACCAGCCTTCCCTGGACAGACAACCCCACCAATGTGTCTGGCAGCCCCGCCTCCCCAGAGCCCTGCCCCACTAGGGAAAGAGAGAGGCAGGCTGGGAGTATGGATCAACCTGTCAATGCCCATGTTCAGCGGGGAAGCAATTACAGAAGCCAGACCTTCCACCTTTTGCATCCCACAGTGACCCTGGGTCCATACTCCCAGAGGGATAAAGAATACGAAAGCTATCAGGGGAGGGGACAGGACACAGATTTCTAGTAGTGGGAACTGTGTGGAGTTGTACCCCTCTTATCCTATGGTCTTGTCCGTGTTTCCATTTTATAAATAAAAACTTAAAAAATAATAAAATAAACCCTGTACCTTAGGATATATCCCCAGGAGAGGAATTATAGGATCATAGGGTAGGTCCATTTCTAGCCTTCTGAGAGTTCTCCAGGCTGTTCTCCACAGAGGTTGGACCAATTTACATTCCCACCAGCAGTGTAGGAGGGTTCCTTTGACCCCACACCCTCTCCAGCATTTGCTGCTGTTACCTTTTCTGATGTACTTACTGTTGAATGTAAAACATTAATTCCCCAATAAAAAAATAATAAACCCTGTAACTAAAGCTATGAACCACCAGTAAACTGCTTTCTACTAGTTCCCCTGCAGGCTGAGAACTAGAAATGGATTTACAGAAAAGCGTTTTCACATCATTTGATGGCAATGGACTGTCCCCCTGAACCCTTCACAGCAGACGCCCATCTTCCTCATCAGTGGGCTTGCATCAAAATTGTTACTAAGCCAGCGTTGCCCTCAGTCCCAAACCATTTCCTCAGGCTCCCTTTCAGTTAGCACCTACCTCTCCTAGAAACTTGAGGAGAAGGAAGTTTTGAATACAATTAGAGTCTTCTGAACTAACAGGCAACATAATGGTTATGCAAAAAGACTCTCATGCCTGAGGCTCTGAAGTCCCAGGTTCATTTATTTTCTGAATTCAATATATATTATTTAAGAAGTTCACAAATATAGAAATTAACATACTTCAAATAACAAACAAGTTAGAGAAACCATATGCAAAGCCAGATGCAGATCTCAAGTAAGACAGTGTTACTTGAGTAGTAACACTGGCGAGGTGGTCCGCCAAGGGAGTTCACACGTGGGCAGCGTTTTTAAATTAGTGATTTACTAGTGGTTTACAGGGCCCAGGAAGTAGCTCACTTAGATAGTGGCCTGCTTTGCCTCATGCACAATCCAGGTCGGAACACAGCTCTAACCTCACTGAAGGAAGCTACGGTGCTGTGGTCTCTCTCTCTCTCTCTCTCTCTCCTTCCCCTCCCTCTGTCCAAAAATAATAAAAATTACTCACAAAATTCAATTAAAAGAGTTCAGGGCTATAGTTTCACAGCACACCCACCCCCAAAGTTCTGACCCCTGCCTCCCCCCACATAACCACTATAGTTCTCACAAAGTCTGAGAGGCAAATTGGTGACTTTATTTTTTTCTTTTGCCATTTTATTGAGGATGTTAATGGCTCAGTACAGTTGTTGACACATGGGTACAATTTCTCATCTCACCCTGACTGGCATCTGCAAAACACTCTCACCCCCCAACTTAGGTCCTCTCCCACCCCCATGCACTAGGACCCCAATGAATACCCCCCAACCACCCAGCTCCGTCCACCCTACACATCCCCCAGAGTCCTTTGCTTTGGTGCAAGACACCAACTGCAGTCCAAGTTCTGCTTTGTGTTTCTCCTTCCATTCTTATTTCTCAACATTTGGCTAAGAGAAACAATCCCATCTTCCTCTCCACTTTTCCAAGCTTTGGGTCCATGATTGCTCAACAATTTGTTTGGCTTTGTATGTTAACTCTCTTTTCAGTCACCAGGTTCCAGGTGTCATCAGGATGCCGGCCAGACTTCCCTGGATTGAAGACACCACCAATGTGTCCTGGAGCTCAGCTTCCCCAGAGACCCATCCTACTAGGGAAAGAGAGAGGCAGACTGGGAGTATGGACCGACCAGTCAACGCCCATGTTCAGCGAGGAAGCAATTACAGAAGCCATACCTTCTACCTTCTGCAACCCTCAATGACCCTGGGTCCATGCTCCCAGAGGGATAGAGTGGGAAAGCTATCGGGGGAGGGGGTGGGATATGGAGATTGGGCGGTGGGAATTGTGTGGAGTTGTACCCCTCCTACCCTATGGTTTTGCTAATTAATCCTTTCTTAAATAAAAAATAAATAAATAAAAATTAAAAAAAAATTAAAAAAAAAACAATCCCATCTTCATCCTTCTCTTTCTGGCTGATCTCACTTCACAGGATTCCTTCAAGCTCCATCCAAGAGAAGGTGAAGAAGGTGAAATCATCCTTCTTCACAGCTGAACGGTGTTCCATCGCAAATGTAGACCACAGCTTTCTCAGCCACTCATCTGTTGCTAGTGACTATTTTTATTTTATTTACTTTTATTTTATTTTATTTTTATTTATTTAAGAAAGGAGACATTAACAAAACCATAGAATGAGAGGGGTACAATTCCGCACAATTCCCATAACCCGATCTCCACATCCCACTCCCCTCCCCTGATAGCCTTCCCATTCTCTGTCTCTCTGGGAGCATGGATCCAGGGTTGTTGTGGGTTGCAGAGGGTGGAAGGTCTGGCTTCTGTAATTGCTTCCCCGCTGAACATGGGCATTGACAGGTCGATCCATACTCCCAGCCTGTCTCTCTCTTTCCCTAGTGGGGTGGGGCTCTGAGGAAGTGGCGCTCCAGGACACAGTGATGGGATCCTCTGTCCAGGGAAGTCTGGTCAGCATCCGGAACCTGGTGGCTGAAAAGAGACTTAATATACAAAGCCAAACAAATTGTTGAACAATCATGGACCTAAAGGCTGGAATAGTGCAGATGAAGAGTTGGGGGTATTCCCTGCATGCTCTTGTGTACCTCTGCTTTCAGGTATATATTTTTCCCCTAGTTTATGGGCACGGGTGAACCTATGCTCTATCTCAGGGGACCTGGACTATATCTAGGTTTGGGGACTTTATTGGGGAGTGGAACACCTGGAATGGAATTAGAGAATACTATGAAAGGAAAGGTCTCACCCGAGTGACGAAGCTGAAGGGTTGTCATTCCACACCTGAAGTCTCTGGTCACAGTCTGAAGTGAAGCATGCTGGGGTGGCAGTCATTGTGCCAGGCAAGGGACGGACATTCACGACTATTTTTATTTTAAGTTTCTGTGGAGCAGGGGAGAGTGACAGGCTTTTTGAAGGGTGACCTCACGTTTCTTGGGTGAAGCGCCTGGTTGCTAACACACAGCTCTCTGAGTTTCGGGGTTGCATATATTGCTGTTTTGCTGTTTCCCTCTGCATGTGGAAGCCTTTTCGTCAGCGACCAGGGCCGGCTATTCTTAGAAAGGCCCTGCTTGCAAGTTTGGCCTTTGGCTAGGATTTGAGTCTCAAGAGCGTTCCAACCTCCTTGGCTGATAAGAGTGACTCTTTGTGTCTGAACTGTTTGTGCAAAGAGTGTGATTGACTCCTGGCACCTGCCTTCTCTCAGGGAGTGGAACCCTGCTACCTACTGGGCACAGGGTCCCTAGAGGACTAGCTCCAAGAAACGGCCCAGGGTGTGAGTGTCCAGTGAGCTTCTCTGAGGACAGCATCATCCACACCTTGGTCCAGGGTATAGGGAGAGGAGGGAGCGAGGCAGGCAGGCTCCATGGAAGAAGTGACTGTGGCAGCTTGTGTCTGGTTCCCTTTGCTTTTTAATTTTTTTATTAGTGACAATATTGATTTACAAAATTACAAGACAACACTGGTACAACTCTGCACTGTTCCCACCACCAGAGTTCTGTGTCCCTATTCCCTCCACTGGAAGCTACAGAAGTTCTCCCAAGGTTGCAGATATGGGTTGATAATTATTTCTACAACTACCTGTCTATATTTGCATATATTTGGCCTTTTTTTTTGGGGGGAAGGGTCCCATCTTCTCCTCCTTTCCAAGTCATTCACACACCTATTATTACATCCACATGTCCCTCCCTTTTTCCTCTTTTCTCTTTAGGTCCTCATGGAGTTGGAGTTCGAAGTCCTCTGATCATTTTCCCCCTATCATTTCTTCCCCACTGGGAATATGGATTAAAATTATTTTGGGGGAGCAGAAGGTGGGAGTTCTGGCTTCTGTAATCGCTTCTCCACTGGACATGGGTGTTGGCAGGTGGATCCACACCCCCAGCCTGTGTCTGTCTGTCCCTAGTGGGGCAGGGCTCTGGGGAGGGGAGGCTCCAGGACACATGGGTGAGGTTGTCGGCCCAGGGAAGTCAGAACAGAATCATAGCAGCGTCTGCGACTTGGTGGCTGCAGGGCTGGTGCCTGATGTTCTCGACTGGGCCTCCTACATTTTTCCCCTTTGCTGCTTGAAACCACAGCTGTGATCTGACTCTTGGCCAAATCCTGTGACTTCCAGTGAATTAAAGATTTTGCAGCACCACCCTGTCATTTGTTCCCACCATGCACTGGTTTATTTTTATTTTATGTTATTTTATTTTATTCATTTGCTTTCTTTCCTTCCTTACAGCATATATATGGATGAAATCATTAAATACTTGCCTTTTTTTCTGATTTATTTCTCTTTGAAGAAGATTTCCCTTGAGTTCCTCCCATTTTCCAAGGGCTCCAAGGTCATTCAATGGAGAAAAGAGCAGACTATTGCTGTCAAGAAGCAGGAGAGAGCAGTGCAACACCTACGTGCAGAAGGGACGTGTCTGCCAACTGGAGGGAATAGCTCAGCTGACTGAGTGCTGGCCTTGTCTGTCTAAGCCTCGGGTTAGGGCCGCAGTGTTGTATGAACTGGAACGGTAATTTGACTCTCTCTCTCTCTCTCTCTCTCTCATGAAACTCTTATCTCATAAGACATACATCTTGTTGTAAAAGAATGTGTCTGTACTTTAACACATACAAGAATTGCTTCAGTTTTAGAGCCTGCAGTGCTCACAACAAGCCAGCACAACTCTCAGAAGGAAACACAGCGTGTGCCTCAGTGCCCTGACCCCTGTGCACACACAGCAGCGAGAGTCCACGGAACAGCGTGCTGGGAGCCAGGCACATGGCGCCACCTTTTGTAATGTCCCACCATGTGGCGTGTCCACAGCAGTCAACTTCATGGGCTCCAGGACACGAGGAGAAGAAGGAATTAGTAATGAGAGGGTTTCTCCTGGGGGGTGATGGGATTAGATGGTGCTGATGGTCGCAGTGTATTTGGAACATACTGAACACCATCTTGCCGCAGTTTTTGGAATCATTATAATGGTGGAAATTTTTTTTAATCTCAGATGAATTTAAAAATAATTTGGAAACACACTGGTCCCGTGGCCCCATTCCATGTGTCTTGGTCATGTTTTTCCAATAAGGGTGTCCTCTGGGACTCTGCAGCCTAGCTTTAATTGATACCCACCCTTCTTTGGAGCCCAGCTGTTCTGACAATGAAATCTGAGCTGTAGCCTTGGCATGACTCCCCTTTGCTGCAGGAACCAGAGGGCATCTGATGCTGTGAAGGATGTGTCCACTTGCCTGTTCACCTCCTGCTCCTATTTCTCTCTGCTGGTGAACCTATATCAGCCACGACATCTCAGATCTCAGTTTTCGACATGTGTCTGTCCAGTTCTCCCAGCACCACTTTTGTTGTGAAAGAGACTTTCTTTTTCCCATTGGGGACTTTTGTCCCCTTTGTCATATTTATATAATGTGCCTACATGTGTGTGGGTCTAGTTCTGGGCCCTCTATCCTGTTCCATTGATCAATATGTTTATTTTTTTCCCAACACCACACTGTTTTAACTACTATTGCTTTGCGATATTACCTGAAGTAGAGCATTGTGATGCCTCCATTTTTCTTCTGTTTTCCTCAGGAGTGCTTTTGCTATTTGATTTTTTAAATATAGTTCCACACAATTTTTTTGCATTAATTTTTTTGCATTTAATTGCTTCATTGCTGAACATGGGCATTGACTAGTTGATCCATACTCCCAGCCTGTCTCTCTCTTTCCCTAGTGGGGCAGGGCTCTGGGGAAGTGGAGCTCCAGGACACATTGGTGGGGTCGTCAGTCCAGGGAAGTCTGGTTGCCATCATGCTGGCATCTGGAACCTGGTGGCTGAAAAGAGGGTTAATATACAAAGCCAAACAAATTGTTGAACAATCATGGACCTAAAGACTGGAATAGTGCAGATGAAGTGTTGGGGGTATTCCCTGCATGCTCTTGTGTACTTCTGCTTTCAGGTATATATTTTTCCCTGGTTTATGGGCACGTGTGAACATATGCTTTATCTCAGGGGACCTGGACTATATCTAGGTTTGGGGACTTTATTGGGGAGTGGACCACCTGGAATGGAATTAGAGACTACTATAAAAGGAAAGGTCTCCCTCGAGTGACAAAGCTGAAGGGTTGTCATTCCACACCTGAAGTCTCTGGTCACAGTCTGAAGTGAAGCATGCTGGGGTGGCACTCGTTGCATCGATTAGGTTGTGATCCGCAGATGCAATATTATTTGATTTGAATTGAGAGAAGCATGCAGGAAAGTGGGCCCCACCCTAAGGTTCCAGGTCTGGGGGAAATATAGGCTCTATAGTGGAAATGTGAGGTTCCTGCTGTCTTAGGGTTCAAGAAGACAATGGTTAGTTATTGTTATCATCTCATTATTTGGTAATTGGATTAACTTTGAAAAGTCGCTTTGTTGGGGTTTGGGGTATAATACCCAGCATCTTGTATATAGTGGTGCTACCAGTTGTTCTCCCTGGTCTAGGCATTTGAGAGAGTCAACATATCAAAGACTCAGCCTATGTATTAAAAAGACTCAGTCTGTGTTTTAAAAATTTTGAGACATATGATCAATTTTTCCCATCTCAGATTAATTAAATAGTGGTTTATATGACTACATTTTAATAGGAGTGTACATAAACACCATTCCCACCACCAAAAGACTGTGTCCCATCCCCCCCACCCACCCGCCCCCACCCCCCCACCCCCGCTGCCTGGGAAGCTTAATGTCTACCCTCCCCCTCACCACAGGGTTTTTGCTTTGGTGTCCTACTCTCAATTTAATCAGATCCTGCTTTTAGTTTCCCTTTCTGTTCTTCTTTCTTAACTTCTGGGATTTATCCCAGGAATGCAAGGATGGTTCAACATATGTATGTCAATGTCATTCACCACATCAATAAAAGCAAAGCCAAAAAACCACATGATTATCTCAATAGATGCAGAGAAAGCCTTTGACAAAATCCAACACCCATTCATGCTCAAAACTCTACAAAAAATGGGAATAGACAGGAAATTCCTCAAGATAGTGGAATCCACATATAGCAAATCTACAGCCAACATCATACTCAATGGACAGAAATTGAAAGCATTTCCCCTCAGATCAGGGACTAGACAGGGCTGTCCATTATCACCATTACTCTTCAACATAGTATTGGAAGTTCTTGCCATAGCAATCAGGCAAGAGAAAGAAATCAAAGGAATACAGATTGGAAGGGAAGAAGTCAAGCTCTCACTATTTGCAGATGACATGATAGTATACACAGAAAAACCTAAAGAATCCAGCAGAAAACTACTGGAAGTTATTAGGCAATATAGCAAAGTGCCAGGCTAAAAAAATCAATGTACAAAAATCAGTGGCATTTCTCTATGCAAACACTAAAACTGAAGAAGAAGACATCCAGAAATCACTCCCATTCACTGTTACAGCAAAATCAATAAAATACCTTGGAGTAAAGCTGACCAAAGAAGTGAAAGACTTGTATACTGAAAACTATGAGTCCCACTCTTCAAGGAAATAGTAACTGATACCAAGAAATGGAAAGACATCCCATGCTCATGGATCGGAAGAATAAATACCATCAAAATGAATATTCTCCCCAGAGCCATATACAAATTTAATGGAATACTCATCAGAGTTCCACCAAGATTCTTTAAGAAAATAGAACAAAAACTACAATCATTTATCTGGAACCAGAAAACACCTAGAATTGCCAAAACCATCTTGAGGAAAAGAAACAGAAATGGAGGCATCACACTCCCATATCTCAAACTATATTATAAGGCCATCATCATCAAAACAGCCTGGTACTGGAATAAAAATAGGCACACAGACCAGTGGAACAGTATTGAAAGCCCAAATCTAAACCCCTGCACCCATGGACATCTAAACTCTGATAAGGGGGCCCAAAGTATTAAATGGAAGAAGAAGGCTCTCTTCAATAAATGGTGCTGGGAAAACTAGGTTATAACATGCAGAAAAATGAAACTGAACCACCTTATCTCACCAGAAAAAAAAAATCAACTCCAAATGGATCAAGTATCTGGATGTTAGACTGGAAACTGTCAAATATCTAGAGGAAAACATTAGTGAAACACTTTCCCACCTAAACCTCAAGGACATCTTTGATGAAACAAACCCTATTGCAAGGAAGACTAAAACAGAAACAAACCAATGGGACTACATCAAATTGAAAAGCTTCTGCACAGCCAAAGAAACTATCACACAAACAAAGAGACCCCTCACAGAATGGGAGCCCAGCAATAACCCTGGAGGAAAAAAAAAATACGTGTACACCTATGTTCATAGCAGCACAATTCATAATAGCTAAAACCTGGAAGGAACCCAGGTGCCCAACAGCAGATGAGTGGCTGAGAAAGTTGTGGTATATATACACAATGGAATACTATGCAGTTATTAAGAACAATGAATCCACCTTCTCTTGGATGGAGCTAGAAGGAATTATGTTAAGTCAGCTAAGTCAGAAAGATAAAGATGAGTATGGGATGATCCCACTCATCAACAGAAGGTGCTACCTATTTTAATGATGATAGGTGGCTAAGTTATTGGTGAATCAACTTGATTCCTTTGAGGTTACTTGCAAGCTTTGGGGGGAGTGCTAGAGAAGTGCTTACTCTAGCCTGAGTTTTAGAAGTGGACTTGCTGGGGTGTGGAGTGAAACCCGTCCACATTGAGCGCCTGAGTCTTTGTGCCACCCCATTCCGGACAGCACCTGGAGTTATTAAGCTTACTCCTCAGCAGCTGTTTAGTCATTACTCACAGACTCACATTGTTCAGAGTAGGTCACTGTGCAGCCAGAATCCATGGGTGAAAACTGTTGCACATCCATCCATCTCCGCTTCCTCCCAGGACACAGAGCCCCGCCCCCCCCAACATGGCGCACTGGCCACCAACAAACAGCCAGTTACGACCAGCTAGCATTTCACCTCCTTTCAGTCAACTTCCCCTCTCCTCTTCCCTCCCTCTTCTCTCCTCACCTTTTTTTCTAGAACACTTTGCTGTACGACAAAATGACTCCTGAAAGCATAGATTGAAGAGAAAGATGAAGAATAAATGAGTAACATTTTTGGGACTTCACCTAGTGTATAAAAACACAGACAGAATAGGCTGATTTGGGGGGATCACCCATGCTGGTGTTGGCTGCAGAATCTCCGCTTCTGTGCCAAAAAAGGCAAGAGCAAGAGAGGGGGCAAGGGAGAGAGAGGACCTTGGGGACAGTCATGGACTGGAGAACAGAGAGGGAGAGAGACAGACAGACCTCTGTACACCTCCCTGTAGCCCTGCTTGACCGCTGGTAAAGCTTTCCCTTGCTACCGGTGGAGACCAGGGGCTTGAACCCAGGTCCTTGCACATTATAACATGTGCTCTCAACCAGATGTGCCACCTCCCAGCTCCATCACCACTTTTCTGTCTCTCACCTTCTACGATAACAATGCCTGCCAGGACTGGTGGAGTGGGTCAGGCCCTGAGTCCTAGACTATCAGTGGTAATAATAATTTTTTTTTAAATCCTGAAATATACTAGGAGTGTGAGCACCTTCAGAATCTGAAGCATGGAGCTATGTCAGCTAAAAGCAGACCCATGCAGTCAGGTCTCCTCACGAGACAGACAGCACAGAGCTCTCTACGCAGTCCGTCCAGCTCAGTGCCGGGCCCACAGAAGGGGACACTTCACAAGTGGTGATGCAGGTCTGCAGGAGTCTCTTTATCTCTCCCCGTCTCTACCTCCCCCTCTTGTCTAGTTTAAATATCATTTCTGTGGATAAAGGAACTGTAGTTGGAATATCTGTTTGTGCTTAGAAGAGAAAGGAGCTCCAGTTTACTATAGAAAGGAACTAATTTAACCATCTATTTGGTGCCAGCACAGGAGTAATAGTTAACCAACAAAACCTTTGACTCCACAGAATGGCTTTTAGCATAAGACTGAGAACCTGACGTCCCATATGCAGACAGAGGAGAGAAAAAATCTATGAAAGGCCACAAGAAGAGAAAGGAAGGTTGATTTAGAAGCAGCTGGAGTAACTGGCCTCTTGGTTCTCTGCACTGGCCAATTGTTGTCTTTGTAATCAAGTTCTGATTTTTCTTTCTTTTTTTTTATTTCTACAAAAAAAAAAGTGTGCTTTTTCTTTTTCTTAAACATTGTTTTGCTTGCGTTTTCACCTCCATGGGTGAAGTTGATGAAGACTGTACAGAGACACCAGGAGGCCAACTTCCTGCCCACACCTGAGAATCATCCGGTCTCTCCTGCACCCTGCCTTCATTCCAGCCCTCACATACAGAGCTCGCTCGGGGCTGTGAAGCTGGAAACATGGTCCCCAACCCCCTTTGTGTGAGCTGCTGCAAAAACAAACTAGTCCACCCACCCTGGGGAGCTCAGCTGTGCTTGACCCCGGGGTCAGGTTCATTTCTTCCCCTAGGGAATGACTCTTGGCTGGTTTGCAAACCACAACGGAAGCAAAAGCTGATGTGAAGAGGGGCCAGGCCAGTCCAGGCTGGTGGTAAATGGTGAGAAAGGGCTGGGCTATGGGTCTCTGGTCTCTGAGATGAAATCCAAATGTGATTTGTGGCCAGGTGCCCAGTGCCATGGGAAGCTAAGCACTGCCCCACTGTCTTTTGCATGACAGGAAAAGTATCATTCATTGCTAGTTCAACCCACGATGGAGATGGAGGTGCTACGTGCAGGGGGAGGTGGGAAGAGACGGGTGAGGTCCAACAAATTCCCAGGGCCGCAAGCTCACTCCCAGAAAAGTACAATCATGCTGACTGTTTTTTTCTTTTTTAACAAGTCACCATGTTTGTATTCTTCCTGGAGTGAGCTCGTGATTAACAAGACTGTAAGATCACAGGGGTACAATTCCACACAGTTCCCACCACCAGAGTTCCGTGTCCCATCCCCTCCATTGGAAGCTTCCCTATTCTTTATTCCTCTGGGAGTCTGGACCAAAGATCTTTTATGGGGTGCAGAAGGTGGGAGTTCTGGCTTCTGTAATTGCTTCTCTAGTGTACATGGATGCTGGATCCACACCCCCAGCCTTTTTCTATCTGTCCCTAGTGGGCAGGGCTCTGGGGAGGGGAGGTTCCAGGACACACTGGTGAGGTCGTCTGCCCAGGGAGGTCAGGATAGCATCACAGTATCATCTGAAACTTGGTGTCTAAAAGGTGGTAAGATATAAAGCAGGACAAAATGATTACTGAACTGAAGCCAAACAGTAGGGGTAGAGTAGGTGAGAACTGGAATGTCAGGCATGGAACAAAGTGAGCAAGTCTGTTTCAGGTATGTTCCTAGGGGCCAGTGACTTTCATGGTTTTTGCTTGAGTTTGATACATAACAAGGGAGTTGGATAAAAGTCTTGTCTGGGAAGATGGTGTCAGAGTTGACAGTAGGACTAGAAAACTGGATTAGGGCAGAGAGTAGCTCCCAATCGTGAAGAAAATCTATGAATAAAATTAATTGTTCACCCCATCCACCTGAGATCATGGTGCCTTCTTTTTCTTTAATTTAATTTATTTATTTACTTATTTATTTATTATTGGATAGAGACAGAGGAATTGAGAGGGGATGGAGAGATAGAGAGGAAAAGAGACAGAGACACCTGCAGCCCTGCTTTACCACTCATGAAGCTTTGCCCCTGCAGGTGGGGACCAGGGACTTGAACCTGAGTCCTGGTGCACTGTAGTGTGTGCTCTTAACAAGGTGTGTCACCACCTAGCCCCAGTAACTTCTTGAAGAGAATTACAGGAGCCAGAACTCTCACCTTCTGCACCCCATAAAGAAATTTGGTCCATACTCCCAGGGGGGGGGGAATGTTAGGGGAAGATGAGCAGAGGGCTCTGAATTCCAACTCCATCAGGACCCAGAGAGAGGAGAGGGAAAAAAGGAATCTTGATATTCAGAAGTAGCAACGTAGGTGTGACTTGGAAAGGAAGAGAAGGCAGGACCATAGGGAAAAAATGGGCATAGATAGATAGATAGATAGATAGTTATAGAAATAATAGTCAGCCCTTATCTGTGACCTTAGGAGAACTACTACAGTTTCCAGTGGAGGGAGTGAGAACACAGAACTTTGATGGTGGGAACTGTGTGGAATTAGACCCCTATTATCTCATAATTTCATAAATCCACATTAAATCACTAACAAAATAAATAAATAAATAAAATTAAGACCTCATGGAACTTTCTCCTCCAACAAAGCCAGTGATTTGGTTTTAATTGTGCTTTATTATTTCAAAAGGACAAAGCCAGCAGGAACGAGGTGGGGACAGAAATCCCCCAGTTGCCCTTTTATTTTCCAAGTTTGGTTTTAGCACGTGAACTCTTCCTTTGCAAACGTGTCTCTGCAGAACCCAGGAAGTGGTTCACTTGCACAGTGCACTGCTCCACTATCACAAGGACCCAAGTTCAAGCCCAGGATACACTGCCTGGAAGGAGACTTCAGTGCTGTGGTCTCTCTCTCTCTCTCTCTGTGTGTGTGTGTGTGTGTGTGTGTGTGTGTGTGTGTGTGTGGGAGAGAGAGAGAGAGAGAGAGAGTCTCAAATAAAAAAGGGGAGGGTCTTTATAAATGGAGCACCCAGTCTCATCCATCTTAGCCCTTCCTCACACCTCCTGCCCCAGGGCCAGACTGTGCAAAGATGGCTCCCAAGAGGGTGGGGTGGGGAGGCTAGTGGCAAATAGATGGTGTGAACTCCTAGAGCTTTCTATTTACTAAAGCTGGGGGCGGGGGGGTGCTGCCAAGGTTTTGCCTGTGGAGCTGCCCTGAGCTTCATCCCCTCCACTGTCCCCAAGGTAAGCGTGACTCTGAGACCAGGGGTGTCCATCTGAAGGCAGACTGCTTGCTCTGATCCTTGGGGATACCCCTGAGAGGCAGCCAGCAGATAGCACACTAGGCTGTGCTCAGAAAGCAGCTTAGAAAAACAGGGCTGGGGCAGGTCTTCTCAAATCAGAGGGCATCATGCTGCAGAGCTCAGGTCACCTATGGGGACAACTACAGGTAAATAAATAAATGGACAGATGTGGCTAAAACTGGGTGCTTGGGAGGACTGGGCTGGCTGGTACTGGGAGGGAGTGGCCTGAGGTGGGGAACTGGGTTGACCTTAACTCCAACAGTCCCTGTGCTATGTCCAGATTTGGTAAACAAGAGAGCTGGGCTTTGGAGACTTAAACACACTGTGCCATTTCTGCTTAGCCCGTCCCTTCAGAACAATAAACAAGAGTTAAGACCAATTATAGGTCGTGTTCTAGGAGGCTGTTTGGGATGGCAGTTCTGGGTTTTTCAACCCTCCCTGACTTCCACCAGAAGGCAGAGAGGCTGACTTAAGTCACCTACCCACAGAGAGATCTAATAGGGATGAAACTTTCCCCAATTTTGCACAAACAAAAGTAGCAGAGTTGAACTTGCTGTGCTACTGGGCTGTGACCTGCCTGGGCTTCCTGGCTCTCCTTGGCTCCATTAGGGATGCTTTCAAATGCTAAGAACCTCACCTCTTCAGAGCCATTCCCTCTCAGCCCTCCGAGCCTGCTCCTGGCCTGATAGGAGTACTGGGATATTCAGCCAAAAGCATCCCATAGGAAGTACACTTCAGACACCGGTGTCCGGTGTCCTTCCTCTCTAGCTCAGCATTGCCACGGAGGCAGAGTCAGAAGATGAGGAATAGTTTCACTGTTTCAGTGCTGAGCTTCATGGAGTTGGTACGCTCCACACCAGAACCTCTGTCTTACTATGACGCAGTCACTTAAACAGAAACAAATTCAACAGGTTCAAGAGATGCTGGCTCAGAGACACATTACAGGGACTCAGTAGAACCCAGGTGTGAGGTCCTGGGTTCGAGCCTTTGCACCATGTGGGAACACCCTATACAGCACCAGGGAATCTATATGAATATTGGAGTGGTACCAAGGTGAGTCTCTGTCTCTCTCTCTCATCTTTTGCCATTGTACAACCCTAGGCTCTTGGGTTCATTCTCCAGCATAAGTGGACATTACTACAGTTGAGGTCAGAAAATGACAGGAAGTGTCTGGGGGGGACACAGACACTGCTGCACCACAGGCGGAACACATGTTCCCCAGGGAAATGTGTAGGTGTGGCTTAGAAAGATGAAGGCGGGGCTTGGATATTTATAAAAAGTAGTGCTGTGGTCATGGTTAGGTGCTCTCTCTGCCAAGGGGGGCCTGCCAACATGGGGGTAAGGGCTCTCAGTCCCTCCCTCTCTCTCTCTCTCTCTCACTTCCCATGTATACCCCAACATATGGGTGTTCTCAGCATTCCTGAATGAAGTTTAAAATTCCTGAAAGTTATATTTTCTCCTCATTTCTTTCTAGGGTTTCTGTGTGACATGCCTGTGAACACATGGGGAGCAATCATAGCCAAATCCCACCCGCCCCCCCCCCCAGTGTACTACCCTGCAATCAGCTAGCTGGAAATGAATTGCAAAACCCTTAGTTCCCAGCCACAATAACATAGACAAGTAACTGGAAGAAAAATCCTATTTTAAAAGTGACAGGGAATAGTCATCAGTCTCCATAAATGTCAGTATGTGATATAGTTACACAAATTGAGAGAGAAAGTATTTCTGGGAGGGGAGGTTAGGGAATTTCAAAGTATCATAAAAACCAATTCTCCCCCCCCCCAAATAATTGAAATGTGCTATTTATTCACAA
This sequence comes from Erinaceus europaeus, assembly GCF_950295315.1. Taxonomy (NCBI): domain Eukaryota; kingdom Metazoa; phylum Chordata; class Mammalia; order Eulipotyphla; family Erinaceidae; genus Erinaceus; species Erinaceus europaeus. Next base: position 4,959,540 of record NC_080174.1, read on the forward strand.
ATAAAGTATTAATGGTATTTTTTAAAGAAACTTGAAATAATGAATACAAAGTATAACTGGAAACAAAATGGATACTAGTCAGTGATTCAGAATACACCGTCTAGTCTGCAGAAAACCTTGTCTATAGCTTCAACACCATTACAGGGGTGAACTAGAACTGAAAACCCTTAACTTAAAGCACCAAAAAGTATGTTTTCAGACTGAGTCCTTAGCACTGCCACCTATCAGAGCCGAGTGCTACCCTGATGGCTCTCTCTCTCTGATTATCTTTCTCTTAATATCTCTCTCTCAAAAACAAACAAACAAACAAATAAATAAGGGACCAGCAAAACAGATCATTCGGACAGTACACTGCTTTGCAATGCATGCAATCCAGGTGTCTTTCTTTCTCTCTCACTCTCTCTCTCCCACCTATCTGAAAATGTCATCCTAGAGTGGTGAATTCCAGAGGGTGACAAAACATAAGTAAATCTTTTAAGAGTATTTTAAAATAAATATATGAGTTATAATTTTAAAGTGTCATAGTAAAGCAATGTATATGAGTATTTTTTAAAGATAAGGTAATATTTTAGGAGGAAAAGATTAAGTTCTTATATAGGACCCTTAAGAAGTTCCATATGAGGGAGTTGGGCGGTAGCACAGCGGGTTAAGCGCACGTGGCCCAAAGTACAAGGACCGGCGTAAGGATCCTGGTTCAAGCCCCCGGCTCCCCAACTGCAGGGGACTTGCTTCCCAGGCGGTGAAGCAGGTCTGCAGGTGTCTGTCTTTCTCTCCCCCTCTCTGTCTTCCCCTCCTCTCTCCATTTCTCTCTGTCCTATCCAACAACGATGGCAACAATAACAACAACAATAATAACTACAACAATAAAACAACAAGGGTAAAAAAAGGGAATAAATAAATATTTTTTAAAAAATAAGTTCTATATGGGACTGGTCAGTGGTGACTGGGGCTTGAACCCAGGTCTTTGCACATGGTAACATGTGTACTCAACTAGGTGTGTCACCGCCTGGTCCCTTCATGTGTGTTTATGTGTACCTGCATGGGAGAAGCGTCACAAGTGAGACAGGGTGACAGATGTCTGCATCTGCATCTGCCTTTCTCTCTCTCTCTCTCTCTCTCTCCCCCTCCCTCTTGATTTCTCTCTGTCCTATTAAAAAATTAAAAAACTAAAAAAAGAGAGATGGCCACCAGGAATGGTAGCTTCATGGTGCAGACATGGAGGAAGGAAGGAAGGAAGGAAGGAAGGAAGGAAGGAAGGAAGGGAGGAAGGAAGGAAGGAATTGAAATGGTTGATGCAAAGGACCAAATAGGTGACTCAGGGGGTCACTCGAAAGACCAGCATGAGGCCTTAGGTTCCACTGTTGGGGGCTGGGGGGCGGGGACGGGGCAGGAACCACTGGCTGAGGCCAGTTCACTTCAACCAGAGTCCCTTTCCACAGGACTTTTGTCACAAGACTCCTTGAAAGAATTAAAAGATAAACTCTGGAAAGTCTACAAGTTCCAAACTTCCTTTATTAAAGTTGTGAGGTGGAAATTGTACAGAAATAATGTGTAGGAAAAAGCTGGCGGGGAGGAGGGTGCAAGACCCCCAGGCGCCTGACGACAGAGATTTGGGCCTTCTCCAAGTGAATGTCCTCTAGTCTTAAACCCTATCTTTGCCACAAATTGGCCACCTTCCCAAGCCTGCGGAAGTCACCAGGTGTGTGACCTTTTAAACAATTGTCCTGCTTTATATCTTGCCGCCTTTCAGACACCCAAGTTGACTTCTCTGGGCCTCACCCATGTGTCCTGGAACCTCCCCTCCCCAAAGCCCCACCCCAGAGAAAGACAGACACAGGCTGCGGGTGTGGATCGACCTACCAACACCCATGTCCAGTGGTGGAGCCATTACAGCAGCCAGAACTCCCACCTTCTGCTCCCCAGAAAGATTTTTGGTCCCTGCTCCCAGAGGGGGAGAAATGTCAGCAGAAGGTGACCACAGGGCTCTGAACCCCATCAGGAGCTGGAGAGAGAAGAGGAAAAAAAGAAAGGACACTCGGAAGCAGACATAAGTGTAGGTGTGACTTGGAAAGGAAGAGAAGACAAAACCATAGGGGAAAAAAAGGGCAAATCTATAGAAATACAGATAGCTATAGAAATAATAGTCAGCATCTATCTGCGACCTTGGGAGAACCACTGCAGTTTCCACTGGAGGGAATCAGGACACAGACTCTGGTGGTGGCAATGGTGTGGAATCATTGTTATCTTATGGTTTTGTGAATCAACATTAAATCACTGGGGGCAGGGTGGTAGCACATTGGATTAAGTGTACATAGTACAGAGCACAAGGGCCTGTGCAAGGATCCTGGTTCGAGCCCCCAGCTCCCCACCTGCAAGGGGGGTGGGTAGCTCCACAAGTTGTAAAGCTGGTCTGCAGGAGTCTCTGATTCTCTCTCCCTCCCCTTCCTCTCTCAATTTCTCTCTGTCCTATCTTAGAAAAAAAAACAAAAAAGCAAAAAATGGCCTCTGGACCTTGGGCAGAAGACCCCACCAATGTGTCCAGCAGCCCTACCCACCAGAGCCCTGCCCCACTAGGGAAAGAGAGAGGCAGGCTGGGAGTCTGAATAGACCTGCCAACGCCCATGTTCAACGAGGAAGCAATGACAGAAGCCAGACCTCCCACCTTCTGCATCCCACAATGACCCTGGGTCCATGCTCCCAGAGGGATAAGGAATAGGAAAGCTATCAGGGGAGGGGATGGGATATGGAGTTCTGGTGGTGGGAACTGTGTGGAGTTGTACCCCTCTTATCTTATGGTTTTTGTTAGTGTTTCCTTTTTATAAATAAAAATTTTTTAAAAAAAAGGAAAGCAAAGGCCTGCAGGAGCGATGGATTCATAGTGCCAGAACCAAGCCCCAGGATTACCCTGGAGGCAAAAAATAAAAATTTAAACAAAAAAAGTCCTCCTCCAACAGCTAAGGTAACCCTGTGCTATACTCCCACTTCCTAGGTGTGCGGTTTCTGCAGTGGCCGTGGCTCCAGACTCTTCCTGTCTCTACCCTGGCTGCAGGCAGCCGCTAACACTGCCTATGCCTGAGCAGTGATCTAGTCTGTCTCTCTCTCCCTCTCCCTCTCCTCTTCCCTCTCTCTCTCCCCCTCTCCCTCTCCTTCTCCCTCTCTCTCTATAAAAATAAACAAGTCTCTCTTTCAAAACTCACCCCAGATCTTCCCTCTCTGGGCCAGTGCCTTTCTGCTTCCCCACACAATCACAGCAGATAGGGGGCGGTGTCACACATAGAGAGACAGGCCCTGGAGACAGTCAGGAATCAGGCAGAGGGAGGCTGCCTGCAGGCCTGGTTTGCTCCCCCCTCGCCCCATCAACAAGCGTCCCCGGACTCAGCAGGGCTCGGTCCCAGATTCCTGTGTCCAGTGTCCGTGCCAGCATGCCGGTCCCATTACAGCGAGCAGAGGCCTGGCATAAACAGGGGTTCTGAGCCCCAGGTGGCGTCAGCAGAGTCCCTAAGCCCCTCCAGGAGCTGGGGTCACTTACCCGTGACACAGGGAGAACACCTGCTGTGGCCTGTGGCTGCCAGCTGCCCTGGGCAGACTCGGGCCTGCAGACAGACACCGGGTGGCAGCAGGCATAGCCGTGAATTTCGTCACTGGCACACTGACATAAATCAGAACGTGGCTCCAATATCACCAGCCCTTGGCTGACTGGAAGAGTCAGGGGGAGGTTCTGTACCCCAGGACAACAACTCCAACAAGCCAGAGTCACAAGTGACCCCAGAAAACCTGTGTGTCAGTGACCCCTCTCACCCCTTCTCTGAATGACCAGCTCACAAGGGACAGACTCCAGGGAAGGACATTCCAGAATCTGCTTTCACTCCTCTCTGGCTGCTTCCTGCTAAGCCCTCAGCTTGGGGAATAAAAGACAAGTGACAGCTGCCCACCATGTCACAGTGTGCACAAGCACAAGGACTCCTGTGAGCTCCTTTACCTTTACCCACCTGCAGGGGGAGAAGCTTCATGAGCGGCGGAGCAGGTCTGCCGGTGTCTCTCGCCCTCTGTCTTCCCTTCCCCTCTCAATTTCTCTGTCTTATCAAAAAAAAAAAAGAAGGAGAAAAAATAAAGAAAGAAAGGAAGAAAGAAAGAAAGAAAGAAAGAAAGAAAGAAAGAAAGAAAGAAAGAAAGAAAAAGAAAATTGAGAGGATGGCAGTGATGATGCAGCATGTGGATTATCTTTCCCTTTGAGGTATCTGAGCGTCCCCACCAGAGATAAATAAATAAAACCAAATGTTTTTCCAGAAGGTAGATTTAAAAAAAATGTTTATTTATTCCCTTTTGTTGCCCTTGTTGTTTTATTGTTGTAGTTATTATTGTTGTTGTTATTGATGTCGTCATTGCTGGACAGGACAGAGAGAAATGGAGAGAGGAGGGGAAGACAGAGAGGGGGAGAGAAAGACAGACACCTGCAAACCTGCTTCACTGCTTGTGAAGCGACTCCCCTGCAGGTGGGGAGCCGGGGGTTCGAACCGGGATCCTTAAGCTTGGCGCCACATGTGCTTAACCTGCTGCGCTACCACCTGATTCCTAAGAAGGTCGCTTTTAAGTAAGTTGCATCTGATCACCAAGTGAAGAAAAGCAGGTCACTTCAGAGTTGGCAAGCTCCCAGTCCACAGCACCCTGGGAAGTGACCAAGTGATGGAGCACAAGGAACCCCCAGGGGTGGCCTGGAGGCACTTGCTTCCCCCCACCCCAGTTAAGGGACAGTGAGATTTCAGTCTCCGAGAGGAAGCAGGCACCCAGGGGACAGGGGAAATAGCTTGTCCACCGCGACCGAGCTGCTCCATGAGGACGCAGAAATTCCACCCAACTTCTCCATTCTGCAGCCAATCAGAGACAGCCCGCACACCGCCAGTTCTCCAAGCCTGAGCTGTCCAGCAGAAGCGGCACCCTTTTGAGCGGCTGAGCTTAATGCTGTGGGGTGCACACACAGAGCTGAGCTGGTAGGTGACACCTGAGTGTGTGTGGTGTGGGGGGTGCTGCAGCCCTGGAAGGCTGGGCTGGCCAGCTTTACCCTGCACTCTCCTGTGGGTCTCCTGCTCATCTCCAGAGTGAAGCCTGTGGACCAGTGTCAGGACTGTGCTGTACCCTGACTCAGAGCCCGTTTAGCTCTGCCTAAAGCCCGCGTTTTGCACACGGCCCTTCTTACACCTGATGTGGATGATGTAATGCACCTGATGTCAGCCGAGGGCATAAAGGATGTTTAGAAAGCAATAAAGGGAGGGGGCCAGGTGGTGGCGCACATTACAGCGCAAGGACTCCGGTTCAAGCCCCCGGTCCCTACTTGTAGGAGAAAAGCTTCACAAGTGGTGAAGCAGGGCTACAGATGTTGTTCCCTTTCTATCTGTCCCTTCTCTCTCTCAGTTCCTCTGTCTCTATTCAATGCTGAATAAGGAAAGATAGATAGACAGACAGACAGATATAGGAAGGAAGGAAGTCAATAAAGGAGAGCTAGCAAGTGAGAGCTAGCCATCAGTCCCACAGCGCCCCCCACCCCAGGGTTTTATTTTCACCACCATTGATGGTTTCAACTACTAAGGACCTTCCCCCCGAACCATCTCCCCTCAGCCCTCCGTGCTCACCCGTTGGCCCGACAGCCAGTAGCTATCTTCTGTCTGGGACATTGATGTCACAGGGGCAGGGCAGCAGAGCCCTGTATATGGGTATAACGTGTGGGTCCTGGTCGATGAGACTCTGGTTTCAATGATTTTCCTTTTTGATTTTTCCCAAATCACTTTTATTGGAGATAAATGATACTTTGCACAAAACAGCTGTCACATAAATATAAGGTCTCCTCTCCCCATGTTAGAAATCAGACCACTATGGCGGAGGGGGGTGCTGAGAGAAGGCTTGCCTGGTTGGGCACACACAAGGTTCCAGGGTTCGAGGCCCCCTGCTCCTCACCTGCAGGGGCGAAACTTCATGAGCAGTGAAGCAGGTCTACAAGCGTCTCTTTCTCTTCTCTGTCTTCTCATCCTTCTCAATTTCTCTTGTTCCTATGAAAGAAAATAGAAAGGAAAAAATGGTTGCTGGGAGAGATGGTGGGCAGGGGGAGATAGCATAATGGTTCTGCAAAGAGACTCTCATGCTTGAGGCTCCAGTGACCCAAGTTCAATCTCCCACACCATTATAAGCCAGAGCTGAGCAGCAGTCTGATAAAAAAAATAAATTAAACAAATAAATTTTTAAAAATAACTCTGGTGGCAATAAAATATATGCAAATTTTGTATAAGAAATTGGAGCAGAAATCCCACCAGCAAATGCAGTCTTCCCCCAGCAAGGCTCACAGCACCCTCATCCTCCTGGCCTTCAGAGTCCTCAGTCAGTAGCCCCACAGCTGATTGAAGCTTCACCTTGTATTTTCCCAAATGTGCCCCAAAAATGAAAGGACTGCCACACACAAAAGTCATCCCCAAATGGATCCAAATCTTAGACGGAATGTCAGAATCCACCAAGTGTTAAAAGAACCCTGGAGGATATTTGTTTTGTTTGTTTGGTTGGTTGGTTTTGTTTTAATTTATTGTTTTTAAGTGAATTTTATTATTTGTGAGTAATATTAGATGGCAAAATTGGGATTACAGTGCACAGTTCTAGACCAGACCCTGCACTAAACTTCTTCTTTTATTTTAAATATTTATTTATTTATTCCCTTTTGGTGCCCTTATTGTTTTTTATTGTTGTAGTTATTATTGTTGTTGTTATTAACATCATCGTTGTTGGCAGGACAGAGAGAAATGAAGAGAGGAGGGGAAAACAGAGAGGGGGAGAGAAAGACAGACACCTGCAGACCTGTTTCACCGCTTGTGAAGCGACTCCCCTGCAGGTGGGGAGCCGGGGGCTTGAACCAGGATCCTTGTGCAGGTCCTTGTGCTTTGCACCACGTGCACTGAACCCACTGAGCTACCGCCCGAGTTCTGCAAATATTTATTATTTATTCCCTTCTGTTGTCCCCCCTTTTAAATATTGTTGTAGTTATTGATGTTGTGTTGGATAGGACAGAGAGAAATGGAGAAAGGAGGGGAAGACAGACAGGGGGAGAGAAAGACAGACACCTGCAGACCTGCTTCACCACCTGTGAAGCGACTCCCCTGCGTGTGGGGAGCCCGGGGCTCGAACCGGGATTCTTACGCCAGTCCTTGCGCTTTGCACCACCTGTGCTTAACCTGCTGTGCTACCGCCCGACTCCCAGCACTAAACTTCTGTGCTTCTGCTCCTTCCTACCTCCCAAAATAACCACCAGAATTCCCACAAAATCTTAGAAACAGTGTGTGTGTGTGTGTGTGTGTGTGTGTGTGTGTCCGCAAGTTCATATATCTGAGTTCTCTAGATCCCACATATGGGCGGAACCATCCAGCCGTTGTCTTTCATCTCTTATTTCACTAAGCATCATCATCTCCAATTCCATTCATTTTGCCGCAAAAGGACACAAAATTGTCCTTTTTGATGACAAAGTAGTATTCCATGGAGTATATATCCCTTAACTTCTTTAGCCAGTCATCCGTCAATGGACATTTAGTCTGCTTTCACTCTTTGATTATTCACTTCACAATGTTGCTTCAGAAGCTCAAATCCAACAGCAAGGAAATCAAAAGGAAAGAAAGAAAGAAAGAAAGAGTGAAAGGAAGGAAGGGAGGGAGGTAGGAAGGGAGGGAGGGAGGAATAAAGAGCCAGTAGCACTTCACTAGACTGCAAAGCTTCTGCACAGCACAGGAACTGCTGTGTACTGAAAGAAGCCCTTTCCACACCACACATCAGACAAATGTCCATCTGTCACCCATCACCAGGGGAGAAAGTCAGAGCCTCACACACACAGGAGACACCACCACCGAGCAGCCTCAAGAATGAATTTTCTTCATTCTTGCATTGATTTGAGAGAAAGGGGGAAGAGGAGACAGAGGGAGAAGGACTCCACCATCCTTGGAGCTCCCTGGGTTCTGTGCAGTCAGGGCTCAAACCCAAGATCTCGTGAGGACCTCAGACACAAGGAGGCAACACTCTGTGCAGGTGAGCTGTCTCCTGGCCCTCACACTAGATTTCCTTTTTCTTTTTTAAATTTTATTAATGACTTAATACTGATTTACAAAATTACGTGTCAACAGAGGTATAATTCCACACTGTCCCCACCACCAGAGTTCTGAATCCCCAGTCCCCCCACTGCAAGCCACCGTGGCTCTCCTAAGGCTGCAGACATGGGTTAACTATTGTCTCTGTAACTTTCCGTCTACATTTGTACACAACTGCCCCCGTTTTTCTCCCAGGCCCCGTACTCTCTTCCCCTCCAAGCCACTCATGACCCTATTACTACATCCAAATGTCCCTTCCTCTTTCCTCCTCTCTCTCTGGGTCCTGAGAGAGCTGGAGATCAGAGCCATCTTAGCCTATTCCTCCTATCACTTCTCCCTTGCTGGTAGTGTGATCAAAATTATTTCTGGGGAGCAGAAGGTAGGGGTTCTGGCTTCTGTCATTGCTTCCCCACTGGACATGGGTATTGGCAGGTGGATCCACACCCCAAGCCTGTGTCTGTCTGTCCCTAGTGGGGCAGGGCTCTGGGGAGGGGAGGCTCCAGGACACACGGGTGAGGGCGTCTGCCCAGGGAGTCAGAATGGAATCATGGCAGCATCTGCAACTTGGTGTCTGGAAGGTGGCAGGACATAAAGTGAGACAAAATGGTTAATGAACAGGAACCAAAAAGTAGAAAGAGAGCAGATGAGATTAGGGATTTTAAGGTGGAAGAAAGCTAGGATGTCCACCCTAGGCATGTTTCCAGGGGCCCATGGCTATAGCAGTGTTTGCTTGAGTTTAACAGCTAGCCTGAAGGTGGGGCAAACTCCTGTCAGACTAGATTCTCCACAAAGCAGCATCGAACTCAGACATCCTTTGTGTCTATACAAACTTCAGTATTTGCTGCCATCCCAGACCCTTTGTTTATTTATGTTTTATTTCTATACAAATAGCAATTGGAGAGAAAGCCAGTGTAGTATTCGGTACTGGGACGGATGCTTTCTCTGTAAATTGTCCTGTATTATCCGTCTTTAATATAAACAAGTTCCATGTAGTGCCCCAAATATGTGATTACTAAGTACTTCTTCTTCTTTCTTTTTTTTAAATGTGGAAACAGCCAAGCATCCCACTCCCTCATGAAGAGCCTCCTGACAGATGGTGCCCTGCACACCAGGAAGAGCTCCAGGACCCCCAGGACGGAACCTGTACCCCAGCCGTGAGGCTCGTGCGGAGGAGGGGGGAGCCTGCTCCCACAGTTGTCTGGACAATGTTGGCTGACGAAGCGACTCATCAGTAATATCTTTGGTGCTGAAAGAAAGGCAATGCTTGAGAAAGCCTGAGGGGGTTGTGGGGGGTAGGAAGGCAGAGACTCCTGGAGAGCAGGCGGCTGAGGGGCCACACACAGAGACGCTGAGACTAAAGCTAGAAAACATCACCCCCGCAAAATGCACAACGCGCTCACACACGCCTCATCTCCCCCAGCAGGCTTTGTTTAGAAGCTGCATGTTCATGGCTGGCCTCCAAGCTCTTGCCAAAGCAGCCCCCCATAGAGAACCAGACAGACATTCTGCACTCGATTACCAACGCTCTCTCTAAGGGCATGCTTAGCAAAAGAAGTGACAAGGCAAGTGGCAGCTGCCTGCCGGATGGTTCCACTCACACATGGAGTCCAGAGGTCTGGTGCTCACAAATTTGCAAAACAAAGACAAAACCCGATTCGACTTCCGGAGGCGGAGCTACGAGCAGCAGATCCCTTTCTCTCCTCTCCTCTCCTCTCCCGGATCAACTAGGAATACCAAAGGAGACCACCCGGACCGAAACAAGACAGGACTAGAATGACCACAGAAACCCAGTAAATCACCCGTGAGTACAAACACACGTGACTGGTGACAGAGAGGAGAGAGGGGCCTAAGGAGAGATTAAGTGACTGCTAACAGTTCAACAGTTTGTCAGTGGAGACACCACCTCCAGTCTGCTCCACCAACAAGGGGACAGCTGAAGGGAGGAAAGGACTCCCCAGAGACTCACCAAGTACAACTCTGAGTCTCCAGCTACTACCCTCAGAATCTGGAGCAGCAACAGGGAGGGACACCAGGGCACAGAGATCTAACCGGGAAACTCAGGAGAAGACCTATACCTCGGTGGCATAGCTGAAGGGCTGTGAAAGTCTCTTTGCATAACCACTGGATTATCTCTGCCACACCCTGCTTTATCTCTTGGTCAGGAGTCATTGATTAAGCCAAGAAGCCTATTGATAGTTTAAAAGCCCTCAGGCTACCATAGCCTACAGGGGGAAAAAAAAAGGCTTTTACACCACTGAACTCCAACTCAGGGATTGAAAAAACTGTTAACTTATATAAAATGGTTAAAACAACAAGAAAAAATAATGGAGACTCGAACCAGGACAAGAGTCCAGCTAAAAGTCCTCCAGAGGGCGAAGCACAAAACAACGAGTTCAACATCCAAACATTAGCTAAGGAAATAATAACAGGAGTGAGTAAAGAATTTGAAAAAATTGTAATCAGAACTGCAGGAACAACAAATGAGAATATGGAAGAAAATTCTAATAATCTCATGGTTATTAGAGAGCTGAAAGCTGAAATCGCTGAGCTAAGAGGCAACTAGCTGAACAAGCTAAAACAGTATCAGAGCAGGGCAACAAAATAGATGAACTCCAGAAAGCAGTAGAGGGCAGAGAGAATAGAATCAATGAGGCTGAAGACAGAATTAGCAAGATTGAGGATGAATTAGAGACAACTAAAGAAGAAGTAAGAGATCTCAAAAAGAGATTAAGAGATGCTGAAAACAACAACAGAATCCTATGGGATGACTTCAAAAGAAACAATATACGCATTATTGGCTTACCAGAGGAAGAAAGAGAAGGGGAGGAAGAAAGCGTTCTCCAGGCCATAATAGCTGAAAATTTCTCTAGTCTAGACAACACCAAAGACATAAAGATTCAAGAAGCCCAGAGGGTCCCAAACAGAATTAACCCAGACCTAAAGACACCAAGACATGTCATACTTAGATTGGAAAGGAATAAGGATAAAGAAAGGATCCTCAAGGCTGCAAGAGAAAAACAAAGAGTCACCTACAAAGGAAAACCCATAAGATTAGCAACAGACTTCTCCATACAAACACTACAGGCCAGAAGAGAATGGCAAGATATCTATCGAGTGCTCAATGAGAAAGGCTTTCAGCCAAGAATACTATATCCTGCTAGATTGTCATTCAGACTAGATGGAAGCATCAAAACCTTCTCAGACAAGCAACAGTTGAAGGAAGCAACCATCACCAAGCCTGCCTTGAAAGAAGTTCTGAAAGGTTTCCTATAAACAACCAGACCACCACAAATAGGACATATATCAAAACACTCTAAAACTCTACGAGAATGGCGTTAAAATATCTTCAATCTTTGATATCAATAAATGTCAATGGCCTGAATTCACCTATTAAAAGACACAGAGTAGGAAGATGGATCAGAAAACACAACCCAACAATATGTTGTCTACAGGAAACTCACCTAACGCAACAAGACAAACACAGACTTAAAGTGAAAGGATGGAAAACTATCATTCAAGCCAATGGCCCACAAAAAAGGGCAGGAACAGCTATTCTCATATCTGACATGATAGACTTTAAAATAGATAAGATTAAAAAAGATAGGAATGGACACTACTTAATGCTCAGAGGATCAGTCAATCAAGAGGACTTAACAATTATTAATATCTATGCACCCAATGAGAAGCCATCTAAATACATCAAACTTCTGCTGAAAGAGCTACAGCAATATATTAACAGTAACACAATCATAGTAGGGGACTTCAACACCCCACTATCTCAACTTGACAGATCATCCAGGAAGAAAATCAGTAAAGACATAAGGGAGCTAAATGAAGAGATAGATAAACTAGAACTATTGGACATTTTCAGAGTCATTCATCCCAAGAAACTGGAATACACATTTTACTCAAATCCACATGGATCATTCTCAAGGATAGACCATATGTTAGGTCACAAAGACAACATCAGCCTATTCAAGAGCACTGAAATCATCCCAAGCATCTTCTCAGACCACAGTGGAATTAAACTAACACTTAACAATCAACAAAAGATTAGTGACAGTGCCAAAATGTGGAAGCTCAACAGTACACTTCTTAACAACTTCTGGGTCAAAGAGGAAATCAAAGAAGAAATCAAAATGTTTTGAGAGTTCAATGAAAATGAAGACACAAGCTATCAAAATATTTGGGACACAGCTAAAGCAGTCCTAAGAGGGAAGTTCATAGCTATACAAGCACACATTAGGAAACAAGAAAAGGCACAAATAAACAGCCTGATTGCACATCTTAAAGACCTCGAAGAAGAACAACAAAGGAACCCTAAAGCAACCAGAAGGACAGAAATTACTAAAGTTAGGGCAGAAATAAATAACATTGAGAATAGGAAAACCATACAAAAGATCAATGAAAGTAAATGTTGGTTCTTCGAAAGAGTAAACAAAATCGACAAACCTTTAGCCAGACTCACAAAACAAAAAAGGGAGAAGACCCAAATAAATCGGATAGTAAATGAAAGAGGAGATATCACAACAGACACTGCAGAAATTCAACATATCATGCGAGGCTTCTATGAACAACTATATGCCACCAAGTTAGAGAACCTGGAAGAAATGAATGATTTCCTAGATACCTACCAACTTCCAAAACTAAGTAAAGAGGAAGTGGATAACATGAACAGGCCCATCACAGCTAATGAAATTGAAACAGTTATCAAAAATCTCCCCAAAAATAAAAGTCTTGGACCAGATGGTTTTACAAATGAATTCTACAAAACTTTCAAAGAAGAACTAATACCTCTACTTTTAAAAGTCTTCCAGAAGATTGAAGACACTGGAATACTCCCTGCCAGCTTCTATGAAGCCAACATCACCCTGATACCAAAAGCAGACAGGGACACAACCAAAAAAGAAAACTACAGACCAATATCTCTGATGAACATAGATGCGAAAATATTGAACACAATTCTAGCCAACCGGATACAGCAGTATATCAAAAAGATTGTTCATCATGACCAAGTGGGGTTTATCCCAGGCATGCAAGGTTGGTTTAATATACGTAAATCAATCAATGTGATCCACCACATCAACAAAAGCAAGACCAAAAACCACATGGTCATATCAATAGATGCAGAGAAAGCCTTTGACAAAATACAACATCCCTTTATGATCAAAACACTACAAAAAATAGGAATAGATGGAAAATTCCTGAAGATAGTGGAGTCTATATATAGCAAACCTACAGCCAACATCATACTCAATGGTGAAAAACTGGAAGCATTTCCCCTCAGATCAGGTACTAGACAGGGCTGCCCACTATCACCATTACTATTCAACAGTGTTGGAAGTTCTTGCCATAGCAATCAGGCAGGAGCAAGGAATTAAAGGCATACAGATTAGAAGAGAAGAAGTCAAACTCTCCTTATTTGCAGATGACATGATAGTATACATGGAAAAACGTAAGGAATCTAGCAAGAAGCTTTTGGAAATCATTAGGCAATACAGTAATGTGTCAGGCTATAAAATTAACATTCAAAAGTCAGTGGCATTCCTCTATGCAAACACTAAGTTAGAAGAAATTGAAATCCAGAAATCAGTTCCTTTTTCTATAGCAACAAAAACAATAAAATATCTAGGAATAAACCTAACCAAAGAAGTGAAAGACTTGTATACTGAAAATTATGAGTCACTACTCAAAGAAATTGAAAAAGACACAAAGAAGTGGAAAGATATTCCATGCTCATGGGTTGGAAGAATTAACATCATCAAAATGAATATATTACCCAGAGCCATCTACAAATTTAATGCTATCCCTATCAAGATCCCAAGCACATTTTTTAGGAGAATAGAACAAATGCTACAAATGTTTATCTGGAACCAGAAAAGACCTAGAATTGCCAAAACAATCTTGAGAAAAAAGAACAGAACCGGAGGCATCACACTGCCAGATCTCAAACTATATTATAGGGCCATTGTCATCAAAACTGCTTGGTACTGGAACATGAACAGACACACTGACCAGTGGAATAGAATTGAGAGCCCAGAAATGAGGCCCCACACCTATGGACATCTAATCTTTGACAAAGGGGCCCAGACTATTATATGGGGGAAACAGAGTCTCTTCAACAAATGGTGCTGGAAACAATGGGTTGAAACATGCAGAAGAATGAAGCTGAATCACTGTATTTCACCAAATACAAAAGTAAATTCCAAGTGGATCAAGGACTTGGATGTTAGACCAGAAACTATCAGATACTTAGAGGAAAATATTGGCAGAACTTTTTTCCACATAAATTTTAAAGACATTTTCAATGAAACGAATCCAATTACAAGGAAGACTAAGGCAAGTATAAACCTATGGGACTACATCAAATTAAAAAGCTTCTTCACAGCAAAAGAAACCACTACCCAAATCAAGAGACCCCTCACAGAATGGGAGAAGATCTTTACATGCCATACATCAGATAAGAGTTTAATAACCAACATATATAAAGAGCTTACCAGACTCAACAACAAGACAACAAATAACCCCATCCAAAAATGGGGGGAGGAATTGGACAGAATATTCACCACAGAAGAGATCCAAAAGGCTGAGAAACACATGAAAAAATGCTCCAAGTCTCTGATTGTCAGAGAAATGCAAATCAAGACAACAATGAGATATCACTTCACTCCTGTGAGAATGTCACACATCAGAAAAGGTAACAGCAGCAAATGCTGGAGAGGGTGTGGGGTCAAAGGAACCCTCCTGCACTGCTGGTGGGAATGTCAATGGGTCCAACCTCTGTGGAGAACAGTCTGGAGAACTCTCAGAAGGCTAGAAATGGACCTACCCTATGACCCTGCAATTCCCCTCCTGGGGATATATCCTAAGGAACCCAACACATCCATCCAAAAAGATCTGTGTACACATATGTTCTTGGCAGCACAATTTGTAATAGCCAAAACCTGGAAACAACCCAGGTGTCCAACAAGAGATGAGTGGCTGAGCAAGTTGTGGTCTAGATACACAATGGAATACTACTCAGCTGTAAAAAATGGTGACTTCACCGTTTTCAGCCGATCTTGGATGGACCTTGAAAAAATCATGTTGAGTGAAATAAGTCAGAAACAGAAGGATGAATATGGGATGATCTCACTCTCAGGCCGAAGTTGAAAAACAAGATTAGAAAAGAAAACACAAGTCGAACCTGAAATGGAATTGGAGTATTACACCAAAGTAAAAGACTCTGGGGTGGGTGGGTGGGTGGGGAGAATACAGGTCCATGAAAAATGATGAATGAAATAGTGGGGGTTGTATTGCTAAATGGGAATCTGGGGAATGTTATGCATGTAAAAAAAAAAAAAAAGAAGTAGAAACGCAAAGCAGAAATTGACTGAGTTTGGAGTATGGCACCAAAGTAAGAAAGCAGAAGTATACTAGAGTTAGCAGTGAGTACCTCCCTAATACTTCCTCTCCACTTTTCCAAGCTTTGGGTCCATGATTGCTCAACAATTTGTTTGGCTTTGTATGTTAACTCTCTTTTCAGTCACCAGGTTCCAGGTGTCATCAGGATGCCGGCCAGACTTCCCTGGATTGAAGACACCACCAATGTGTCCTGGAGCTCAGCTTCCCCAGAGACCCACCCTACTAGGGAAAGAGAGAGGCAGACTGGGAGTATGGACCGACCAGTCAACGCCCATGTTCAGCAAGGAAGCAATTACAGAAGCCAGACCTTCTACCTTCTGCAACCCTCAATGACCCTGGGTCCATGCTCCCAGAGGGATAGAGAATGGGAAAGCTATCGGGGGAGGGGGTGGGATATGGAGATTGGGCGGTGGGAATTGTGTGGAGTTGTACCCCTCCTACCCTATGGTTTTGTTAATTAATCCTTTCTTAAATAAAAAATTAAAAAAAAAAAAAACAAAGACAAAACCCCACAAGCAAACAAACTGTCCCTGAGACTGTGTGAGAACTCTGGTGGGGCCCAGAAATTTGGTGGTGGGTGTGCTGTAGAAATATACCCTACACCCTGGAGGGAGGGAGGGAGGGAGGGAGGGAGAGAGAGAGAGAGAGAGAGAGAGAGAAAGAGTGAGAGAGAGAGAGAGAGAGAGGGAGAGAGAGAGAAGAGGAGAGAGAGAGAAGAGGAGAGAGAGAGAGGGAGAGGGAGAGAGAAGAGGAGAGGAGAGAGGAGAGGACAGAAGAGAGGAGGGGGAGGGGAGGAGAAGAGAGGGGAGAGGAGGGGGAGGGGAGAGGAGGAGGAAGGGAGGAGAGGAGAGGAGAGAGAGAAAAGAGGAGAGGAGAGGAGAGGAGAGGAGAGGAGAGGAGAGGGGAGGGGAGGGGAGGGGAGGGGAGGGGAGGGGAGGAGAGGAGAGGAGAGGGGAGGAGAGGAGAGGGGAGGAAAGAAAGGAAAGGAAAGGAAAGGAAAGGAAAGGAAAGGAAAGGAAAGGAAAGGAAAGGAAAGGAAAGGAAAGGAAAGGAAAGGAAAGGAAAGGAAAGGAAAGGAAAGGAAAGGAAAGGAAAGGAAAGGAGAGGAGTCAGACAGTGGTGCACTTGGTTAAGTGCACACATTACAGTGTGCAGGACCTGGGTTCAAGCCCTCAGTTCCCACTAACAGGAGGAAAAGTTCACAAGTGGTGGAACAGTGCTGCAGGTCTCTCCTTCTCTCTATCTATCTCCACTTTCTCTCTTAATTTCTCTCTGTCTCTAATATATATACGTATATTAACTAATTAAATATATATAAGTGCCTTGTCGATTTCTCCTTCCAGGGCCCAGTCATAGCAGGGACGCAGCGGGTCGATGACAAACAGGAAAGCACAGCAGACCTCACAGCTCCTCACACCAAGGAATTCAGGAAGGAAAGGCCACAGGCTAGAGAAGCAAAGCTCAGACGCTGAAGCGCTGCCAGGACCCAGGCGAGGCATGTCGGGAACTCAGAGTCACAGAGGCGGTTCTTGACCTGCCACCTGCACCGCACACGAAGAGAGCTGTAGCCCTCGACGCACGAGTTCCTGACCAAGGGAGAAAAGAAGTTGTGGAAGGGGCCAGGCAGTGGTGCACCTGGTTAAGAGCACACAGTACAGTGTGTGCAAGGACCCAGGTTCAAGCCCCAGCTCCCCACCTGCAGTGGGGAAGCTTCATGAGCGGTGAGGCAGGGCTGCAGGTGTCTCTCTGTCTCTCTCCCTCTCTACCACCCCCTCCCCTTTCAATTCTTCTGTGTCTAATAAATGAGTAAGGACAGTTTTTTAAAAAATAAAAGAAGTTGTGGATTCAAACCTCCGTAAGTCAGGCAGCTGGAAACCCTGCCCCTCAAAAAGAAAAGAGAGAGAGAGAGAGAGAGACAGAGAGAGAGAGAGAATTAGAGTCTTCACACTCTGAAAGAGAAATGAGAGACTCCAGAAAATATGTTATATGACTTTTGTCTGGAGAATTTGAGTGGAAAAGTTGAGAGAAAGCTCATCCAGTAGAACTTGAGCCTTATCATGCATGAAGCCCTGGGTTGGAGCCCGAGAATTACATGGGAGCTTCTTGGACAGAAGCCGGGAGCCGGGGGGGGGGGGGGGGCGATTCCCTGAATGGTGCATCAGTGCTGTAGTCTCTCTCTCTCTCTCTCTCTCTCTCTCTATCTATCTCTCTGCCTCTCCCTATTTCAAAATTAAGAATGGAAAAGAAAGACTGCTGAGTAAAGATACCATGTATGCAAGAGGCCCCACAGAACAGGAAGTATTTCAATGTATAATGCAAAGACCGAGGGCCATCAGGTGCACCAGCTAGAAACTGGGACTGCACTAGAAAGGGTGGGCTTGGGGCACAGGCCTTGCATGGCAGGAATGGTGTTAATACACACTCTTATTAACCTATAGTCTTATAAATCACTATTTGATCAGTTTGAGAGGGGGAAAATTGATTGAATGTCTCAAATTTATCATGCATAGACCCCAGTTCTGAGTACATTAATCTGAGCACTTAAGGCTTCAGATTGGTAAACTGAATTTTAATTGAGGGCTAAAAGTGTTAATACATTTCTAATAATGACATTTTTTTTGCACTCATTGCCGGACCCATCTTCCTCGAGCATGTTGGCCCAACCTCACCTCGGAGAATGGGACAGTCCCTACCGTTGTTGATCCACATTGAGGGTAAGGTCCTGTAGAGGCCCACAAAGGAGTCCATTATGCTGTTCCTGACAAGGTTAGCTTTGGAGTGACTGAGGGAAGTGAAATAGGAAGTAGATGTGGCGGCTATCGAGGTCTAAGTGGAAACTATTTGACCAAGTACTTTATGGTGGCATTTTTAGGTCTTTCTACTTGCTTTCTGCCCTTGTTGGACCACTGCAAACTACTGTGCACTTTAGCTTTAAGGTCTATATTTCCCTCTAACTTACGCTTACATGTGCACCTGCGCTCAGTCTCGTGGGCCCTGGTCTATATGTAGGTGCTGTGACTTTGTTAGGAATTTGCACTGAAATAGAACTGAGGAGTCTGAAGAGCTAGAAACGGTCTTACCAGAGCACTGGAGCTGAAGGGTGACATGGCAGGCCTGGCTTCGGCGGACACCGTCCGAAGGGAAACATTTCGAGGTGGTACTGGTTGCACTGATTAGGGTGAGCTCAGCAGACACAGTATCGGTTGGTATGGAAATCTTGCAGAGAAGTCTTCTGGAAAAGAAGCCCCACCCTAGAGGTTCTAGGACTGGGATCAAATCCATGGGGGTTTCAGTTAACCATATTTATATACTTTTGGCAGCTACTGTCTTCCCTAATCCAGTTTTCTAGTCCTCTTTTCAACTCGGACACCGTCTCCCAGACAATACCTTTGGCCTATCAGCATGTTAGCTGCCGGGCTTGGGCAAAAATTAGTAAAGTCATGGGCCCCCAGGAATATACCTAAAATAGACCTACTAACTTTTTACAAAATGGAAACCCCAGATCTCATCTGATATACTTCTGCCTTTAGGTTAATGATTATTAAATAATTTGTTCTGCTTTATTATTTTTTTTTCTGCTTTATATCTTCATTATGTTTCAGCCACCAAGTTGCAGATGTTACTATGCCACCAATCTGACTTCCCTGGGCAGACGACCTCACCAGTGTGTCCTGGAGCCCCCCTCCCCAGAGCCCTACCACTATGGTAAGACAGGGACAGGCTGGGAGTATGGATTGGCCTGCCAAGGCCCATGTTCAGCAGAGAAGCAGTTACAGAAGCCAAACTTCCCACCTTCTGCACCCCATAATGATCTCCAGTCCATGTTCCCAAAGAGATAAAGAATAGGGAAGCTTCCAAAGAAGGGGATGGGATATGAAGTTCTGGTGTTGGGAACTGTGTGTAAGTGTACTCCTCTTATCCTATGGTCTTGTCAATATTTTTTGTTTTATGAATAAATTTTAAAATTGATTAATTAATTGATTAATTAAAGGCTATGGACAAGTACAACCGTAGATTCAACACAGCAGGAGAGAAAACTAATGAGCTGAAAGGGCATTGAAAATGGAACATGGATGTCAGCAGTCAGCAATAAAAATAGGGGGAAAATGAGACAAGGTGCCAAGTTCTCTGAGCGGCAATATAAATGATGACATCTTCTCATCTGTGACATCTTGAATTGAACTTGAAGGGCTCATGTGAAGAGAGGAGGAGGAGGAACAATACCAGGTGATCTCACTCACCATTGGCGTTTAAGAAACAAAGAGGGGCCAGCTGGTGGTGCACCTGGTTAAACACACGCATTATAGTGCACAGAGACCTGGGTTCAAGCCCCCAGTCTCTCCAGCTGCGGGGGAGGGGGGGAGCTTCACAACTGGCCAAACAGTGCTACTAGTTCACCTCTCTCTCCCTCTCTCTATCTCTGTTCCCTCTCAATTTCTCCCTGCCTCTCTCTCTCTCTATATATATATATATTTTTAAAAAGCCAAACAAATTGTTAAATAATCATGGACCTAAAGGCTAGAATAGTGCAGATGAAGTGTTGGGGGGGAGGTCCTCCATTTTGTAGGTAGCTAGTAGGAATATTTTAGTTATAGTCCAAAGGGGCTGTGGCTATACTAGTGTTTTTTTTTTTGTTTGTTTGTTTTTTGCCTGAGCCTGAAATCTGATATGCAGGTGGATCCAAGTTATTGTCTGGGGAGATGATGTCATGGCTGGGAAAAGGACCAGAAAGCTGGATCAGGCAAGAGAGTAGCTCCCTAATATGGGAAAGGGGTATAGGTATTGTTGACTGTAAACTCCATCGATTTGATGTGATCTGGGGCCCATAATCAGCTTAGGAGTCTGTGTGACCTCTGCATCCCTGTAGATCTGAGCTCACATTCTGTGGTCATGAGTAGGAACGTTCCAAGCTGCCCCAGTATCTACCCATCTTCCTCTGGTGGAGCATAGAGTATGTTGTCCAGCCTCTCTTTTCAGCCACCAGGTTCCAGATGCCAGCAGGATGCAACCAGACTTCCCTGGACAGAAGAGCCCACCAATGTGTCCTGGAGCTCCGCTTCCCCAGAGCCCTGCCCCACTAGGGAAAGAGAGAGGCAGGCTGGGAGTATGGATCCACCTGTCAACACCCATGTTCAGTGGGGAAGCAATGACAGAAGCCAGACCTTCCACCTTCTGCATCCCACAATGACCTTGGGTCCCCAGAGGGATAAAGAATAGGAAAGCTATCAGGGGAGGGGATGGGATACAGAGATCTGGTGGTGGGAACTGTGCGAAGTTGTACCCCTCTTATCCTATGGTTTTGTCAATGTTTCCTTTTTATAAATAAAAAATTAAAAGTAAATAAAAATAAATCTTAAAAATAAAAAACAAAAAAAAACAGAATAAAATATTTTTTAAAAGAAGCAAAGGGGAGATGCAGGGCAAAGCTTAGTTAGACTGTATATCCTAGCAGACCCAAGCACGCTAAAGGGAGGCAGGAACAGGATAATGAGTAGACCCCACACACACACACACACACCACAGGGAGATAAGAAACCATACTCCTTTGACAGCAAGTGCCATGGAAGTTGTATTTTTCCTGAATGAGATGATTTTCTTTAAAGAAAAAAATTTTAGACTCTCAGCGATGTGATTTGCCTGACACTGTGCGTGCTGACATGCTGTTCCTGATATTACTTCCGATGATGCTGTAAAAACTAAGGCCTTTGGCTATCGAATCTTTCCATTCTTGAATGGAAAAAAAAAGAAAAAAAAAAGAAGAAAAAAACAGAGCACTGGCCCACTTGACAGTTATCCCTTAGAACAACCAAGAGAAGCCGTAGCCTTGATGTTGCCTTCCGGAGGAAGATGAGGCGTTTCTGGAGGAGTGAATGGTGCCGATGGTAGGCTTGGCCTCTTTTCTTCTTGTGGATCAATGAGGGTGGGAAGCCCAGGGAGTGAAGAAAGGAGAGGCTAGTGTCATCGCGGGGCTTGTACACAATATGTAAACCAGATCTCACCTATCCAGATTAGTACGGAAGTATGAGAGAAAGAAGGAGGTGTGTGTGTGTCTGTGTGTGTGTGTGTGTCTGTGTGTGTGTCTGTGTGTCTGTGTGTGTGTGTGTCTGTGTGTGTGTGTGTGTCTGTGTGTGTGTGTGTCTGTGTGTGTGTGTGTGTCTGTGTGTCTGTGTGTGTGTGTGTCTGTGTGTCTGTGTGTGTGTGTCTGTGTGTCTGTGTGTGTGTGTGTCTGTGTCTGTGTGTGTGTGTGCTTGTGTGTGTGTGTGTGTCTGTGTGTGTGTCTGTGTGTCTGTGTGTGTGTGTGTGTGTGTCTGTGTGTCTGTGTGTGTGTGTGTCTCTGTGTGTGTGTGTGTGTGTGAGAGAGAGAGAGAGAGAGAGAGGAAGAGAGAGAGAGAGAGATAAATGACTTCTCTGTCTGTGCCTGACATGAAAGACTATGGAATTACCCACAGTCAACCACTCAGTCCCCCGAGGTCTCCTTTGTTCCCTCCTAGTTAAGGACAAGGACACAGGCACTCATTAACTGACACTCTGAAAGTAACTGGGAAGTCACGGCCCAATGGGGACAAAGTGCAGCTGCAGCCTGCTGCTTGTCCCCTGGCCCCACGCGATGGCCACCTGCCTCTTGGCACCAGAGCTGGCCTTGGACTTCTGCTTTCCTCCTTCAGGGAACAGGGTAACTTCTGTGTAACTTTTGAGTCCAGAGGAGCTCGGTGTGATGGCCCAGACTTGATGATGAATGATTCTGCTACCAGATTTGAATTTATTTTTAAATTATTTTTTATTCTCTGTATTTATTTATGAAATAGTGACAGTCAGAAATCGAGAGGGAAGGGGTAGGTAGAGAGGGAGAGAGAGAGAGAGAGAGACCGAGAGACACCTGCAGACCTGCTTCACTATTTGCAGAGACGCCCCTTGCAAACGGGGAGCCTGGGGCTCAAACCGGGATCCTTACTCCAGTCCTTGCATTTGGCACCAGGTGCACTTAACCTGCTGCACTACCACCCAGCCCTCCCCTCTCATCCACTCTTTTTTTATTATTTCTTTATTGGGGAATTAATGTTTTACATTCAAGAGTACCTGTGACCATCCACTCTTAACTGGGGTTTCTATCAGAGAAACTATCAGAGTAGCCACATGACTTGGCTACTCCTCTATCACATGAACACCAATTTAGCATCCCTTGGTTAGAATGACTGGCTGAGAAGAAATTCAAATCATGGGGTTGGGTGGTGGTGTACAAATCATGGGGTTGGGTGGTTGAAGTATACATGTTAGCACGCACAAGGGCCTGGGTTCGAGCCCCTCTGTCGGGTCCCTCCCTGTCTTCCCCTCCTCTCTCTATTTCTCTCTGTCCTATCCAACAACAACAGCAATAGCAACAATAATAACATCAACAAGGGGAGTCGGGCTGTAGTGCAGCGGGTTAAGCGCAGGTGGCGCAAAGCACAAGGACCGGCATAAGGATCCCGGTTCGAACCCCGGCTCCCCACCTGCAGGGGAGTCGCTTCACAGGCGGTGAAGCAGGTCTGCAGGTGTCTATCTTTCTCTCCTCCTCTCTGTCTTCCCCTCCTCTCTCCATTTCTCTCTGTCCTATCCAACGACGACAACAACAATAATAACTACAACAATAAAAAAAAAAACAAGGGCAACAAAAGGGAATAAAATAATAAAAATAAAATAAATATTTTTTTAAAAAATAATAACATCAACAAGGGCAAAAAAATATATATGGGAAAAATGGCCTCCAGGAGCAGTGGATTCGTAGTGCAGGCTCCGAGCAAGCCCCAGTGATAACCCTGGAGGCAAAAAAAAAAAAAAAAAAAGAGTGGATGAGGAACTGGGGAGACAGCATAATGGTTCTGCAAAGAGACTTCCACACCTGAGGCTCTGAGGTCCCAGGTTCAATCCCCAGCATCAAAATCAGCCAGAGCTGAGCAGGGCTCTGATTTCTTTCTCTGTTATCTCTCTCTGTGTATCTCTTTCATTAAAGTAAATAAACAAAAGAGTGGATTAGGCTGTAAAGAAATACGATCCAAGGGATTGGCAGTGGCACACCAGGTTAAGCACACATAGTACAAAGTGCAAGGACCCACACAAGGATCTATGCTCCAGCCCCCAGCTCCTAATCTGCAAGGTGGGGAGGGTTACTTCACAAGCAGTGAAGCAGGTCTGCACATTATCTCTCTCTCTCTTTCCCGCTCTCTATCTCCCCCACCTCAATTTCTCTCTGGCCTACCCAATAAAATGGAAAAACTGCCATCAGGAGCAATGGATTCATAGTGGCAGTACCAAGCCCCAGCGATAACCTTGGAGGCAGAAAAAAAAAAGTAATAAGATCCCAAATAATAAAGGTTTAAATCAATGTGGCTATGAACCCTGGGCTGCAGACAGCCTTTCCAGTTACCGCTTTCATGCACTTTGGGCACGAGCTTAAGGGTAGCCTTGCTGGATTGTAAAGTCTTTCCACTTTAAAAAAAGTATATATTTTTAAATTTTTATTTATTTTTATATTATATAATTACATGTCGACAGGGGTTTGAAGCCACACCATTCCCACCACCAGAGTTCTGAATCTTTAGTCTCCCCACTGCAGTCCACCACACCGCAGTTCCCCCCAAGGTTGTAGACATGGACCAACCTTCATCTCTACAACTTCATCTCTACAACTATCTGTCCACATTTATACATAATTGCCCCTCTTTTTTTCTGATTCAATCCTCTCTTCCCCTCCAAGTCACTCATGACAACATAACTCCCTCCATATGTCCCTCTCCTTCTCCTTCTCTCTCTCTGGATGCTGATGGAGCTGGAGTGCAGAGCCCTCTTTTCTTCATCCTGTCACTTCTCCCCCACTGGGAGTATGGATCAAGGTTGTTTTGGAGAGCAGAAGGTGGGAGTTCTGGCTTCTGTAGCTGCTTCTCCACTGAGCATGGGTGTTGACAGGTCAACCCATACCCCCAGCCTGTTTCTGTCTTTCCCTAGTGGACCAGAGCTCTGGAGATGTGAGGGTCCAGGACACATTGGTGAGATTGTTGATATTGGCAGGTGGATCCATACCCCCAGCCTGTTTCTGTCTTTCCCTAGTGGGGCAAGGCTCTGGGTAGGTGAGACATTCCAGAACACACTGGTGAGGTCGTCTGCCCAGGGAAGTCAGGTTGGTGCCATGGTAGCACCTGCAACTTGGTGTTTGAAAAGCATTAAGATATGAAGCAGAACAAATTGTTTAATAATCAGGAACCTAAAGGTGAGAATAGAGCAGATGAGGTTTGGGGTCTTCATGTTAGAAGAAATGAGGAAGTCTATTTTAGGCATATTCCGATGGACCCATGACTTTACTAATCTTTGCCTGAGCCCAGTAGTTAGCATGCCAGCTGAAAGTGTTGTCTGGGGAGATGGTGTCAGAGTTGATAACAGGACTAGAAAGCTGGATCAGGGCAGAGAGTAGCTCCCAAATATGGGACAAGTATCTAACTACCATTGACTGTAAAAGTTCATGTTAGGTCCTTCTTGCTTGCTGCACTTACGAACTCACTGCAGACTACTGCAGCCTTTTGCTTGAAGGAAGAGGTTCCCCCTAACTTACGGGTCCATGCGCACAGGCGCCCTATCTCATGGCCTGGTCTGGGTCTATGTTCTGTGACTTTGTTAGGAAGTGCACCACCTGAAATGGAGTTAAGGAGTCCCATGAGCTTGGAGAGGTCTCACCAGAGTCCTGGGGCCGAAGGGTTGGCATCTCACGCCAGGCATCTCTGGACACAGTCTGAAGTGAAACCTGTGGAGGTGGCCCTGGTCGCACTGATTAGGCTGAGATCAGCAGATGCAGAATCAAATGGTGTGGATCGAAAGAAGCATGTGAGAAAATGAACAAAGCCCCAGAGGTCCCTGGACTGGGAGAAATGTGGGTTTTATAGAGACTGAGGGAGGCTCCTTACTGTCTCAGAGTTTAAGCAGACAGCAGGCAATCGTTATTACAACCAAGTTATTTGGGAATTTGGTTTACTTTGAAAAAACCCGTGCTTAGGGTCTGCTGTCCCGTACAAGGTCACTTTTGTCTGCTGAGTGACTGACTCTCCATACAGTCTTCCCAAGGGGCTGCCCTAGTCTGCTCTCCGCGCAGTGACCACAACCCCTTCTCCACTTCCTCAGGAACAGCAGCACTGTTCTTCCTGTGCCTGGGCTGTCTTTGGCCGAAGTAGCAGCATCTTCAGGTGTCTCCTCCCATCCTTGGTTGCAGAACTGCCTCAGCTCCCTGTTTCCTGACTGCAGGAAGCTACAGCTCTTCCTACTCACCTCTGCACCCTCTAATCTGCCAACAGCAGCTTCCCACAGGGCATCCTGCTCTCTGAAGCCCTGGCCCCCAGCTGTGCACGTGCACACAGACTCTCTCTCTTTCTCTCTCTCTCTCTCACACACACATACACACACACACACACACACACACTCTCACATACATTTTCACACACTCACATTCAAACACATACACACTCATACATACACTCACACACACACACACTCACATATATTCTCACACACACATACGCTCACACACATTCATACACACGCTCACGCACATTCACACACACACACTCACACATTCACACACACACTCACACAGACACATTACACACACAATCACACACTCTCACATACATACACACATTACACACACACACACACATTCACACACACACTCACAAACTCTCACACATACACTCACATCACACACTCTCACATACACACACATTATACACACTCACACACATTCACACACACTCACAAACTCTCACACATATACTCACACACATTCACACATATACACTCACACTCTCACACACTATCACACCTACACACACACATGCACTCACATACATTTACACACACACACTCACACATATACACTCACACATACACACACACATACACTCTCAACACACTCACACATCATACACACACTCTCAACACACACACCACAAGTCCTTCCTTCCTCTCCAATTAAATTTCTTTGACCCCTGGGCACCACACTTAGGCAAGGTTTCAACTTTGCTGGGAATTAAAAGATCCCTTTCTAACACCTGCTTTGTGCTTCTTAATCCCTCTGGGATTAGTGGGCAGTAGCACAGGGACTCCCCTCAGTCCGGGTTTAGAAATGGCCTTTGCCCCACCCCCAGAGTGAGCAGGAGAAAGGATTACAGGCCACTGTCCCCCTGTACTGCCAGCTTGGAATAAACCAGCTTCAACAATAGCCTCTGGACCCAGGAGGAAATTGGCCATTAATCCCCACTTCTTTTTTTTTTTTTTTTAATGTAAGCCTTTTAAGGCTTCTTTTACTTAATTTGGTTGCATTAGAGAGAGGCTAGAGCACTGTTCAGTTCTGGTGTTGTGGCAGTGCTGGGGACTGAACCTGAGACCTCAGGCATTGGGGGCTGGTCCTCTAATAATGCACTCTTTCCAGCCCCTGAACTATTTTCATTTACTTGTGTATTTTTTTTTTTATGTTACTGGATGGAGCCTGGGGCCTATTTAATTTTACTACTCTTCACTGCTGGTGAAGCTTCCCCCCTGCAAGCAGGGAGCGGGACTTGAACCTGGGTCCTTGCGCCTGGTAATGTGTGCATTTAACCCAGTGCGCCACAGCCCGGCCCTCTGGACTGGCATTTTTGGGTACAGAGACTACAGCACAGCCGCTGCCTCCAAATCTGTGGTACACGCATGGGGTGCTGGGGGCTGCAGGCCCCGCTGTCTGCGTGACAGCGCAGACTCCCCACCAGCTGAGCCAGCATCTCACCACTGACCCAAAGAGATTTTTTTTTTTTTTGTCTTAATCTGGAAATCTGACAGGAGAGATTCTTTCTTGTTTTCAAACCCAAGTCTCTTGGAGAAAACAGTCCAGCCAAGTGGACAAGCTCCAGGGACTCTGGGATCACTCACACTGAGCACCTCAGACTGGAGGAGGGCAGCAAGGTGTCCATTCTGTACTCAGAGCTTGCTGAAGGGCTGGAGCCAGAGTCTAAGGGCTCTGGGACAGGTGTGACCTGCCCCAAGGTGGAAAGCCAGGAGCAAAGCAAGCACACGTGCTTCCTGAGACGCGCTTGAGGAATAGCACCGTCTTCCCAGATGAGCCCCAGCTCTGCTACCTGGGTCACAGGTAAAGCGGAGAACTTGTGGGAGCTGATTAGGGAGCAATATTTAGGACTCAAGTCCAGCAGGGTCTCAAACCCAGGACCAGTCTTCACCTGGCTCTGAGAGACAGCCAGTCTGAGACTTGCATTCTGAGGTAGAGACCTTCCTTCCTTCCTTCCTTCCTTCCTTCCTTCCTTCCTCCCTCCCTCCCTCCCTCCCTCCCTTCCTTCCTTCCTTCCTTCCTTCTTTCTTTTTCTCTTTTTTCTTAGTGATTTAAAAAGTTGTATTTTAAAAAATATATAAGAGAGAAAATTTTTTTTAAAAAATTGTAAGATCACAGGGAGACAACTCTACACTGTCCCCACCACCAGAGTCCTGTGTCCCGTCCCCTCCGTTGGAAACTACAGTGGTTCTCCCAAGGTCACAGACACGTTCTATAACTGTCTGTAACTGTCTATAACAGTTCTGTAACTGTCTCTCTAGATCTGTATAATCTGTATCTGTAACTGTGTATCTACAGGTAGGCAGATACAGATAGATTTTCCCCATTTTTCCAACAGTCCTGCCTTCGTCCCTACACCATTCTACGACTTCCAGGTCTCTTTCCTTCTTTTTTCCTTTTCCCTCTCAGATAAGAGAAACCGTGCCTGGCTCCCTCTGGTGTTGTCCAGATTCACTTCCCTTTCAGTGAAGCTATAAAAACAAGGTTCCTGGTGACAAATGTTTCCGATCCTGGTCCTGGTAGAATGGGAGTCCCTGTCTTCAACCTGGGGCTTTTCACCGGCCTAGCTCTCAACAGTCACAATTCTGTCAGCCTGGCTAAAGCTTCATTTTCTAATGTTCTGCCCCAGCAATTACCTCAGGGCTGAGGCCATGTCTCTTACCTCTAGCTGTCTTCTCCCCTTAAAAATTCTAAACTTTTCCTATCTGCCACTCCTTGTCTCTCTTTCTTGAAATGCCCTTTCTCTTAATACCTGTCGTTATCTGTATGTTGAGACAAGCAAAGCTGTTGATTTTTCTGTGCCTATGCCGTTACGTAGGATTTCTGGGGGGGGGGGGGGGGGGGGGCTTCCTCATGCATCCTGGACGCTTCACGGTAGACACACCCTGAGTTTGTTTATCGTCCTCTTTCCGTATCCTGCTCATTTTCTTTCAAATCTTTTTCTTTGTGATTACTCGTGGATTACAGATTGCAAGATGACAGGATCTATTTCCATGCGATAACCACCACCACGGCTCTGTGTCCCCACCCTCCTGGTGTGGAGAGGTTTTCAAATGAAAATGGCCTAAATAAATAAACATGAGAAGATGGCCTCATCAACAAGCCAGAAAATGATAAGTGTTGGTGAGGTGGTGGAGAAAAGGGAACTCTGCCCCACTGCTGGTGGGGATGCAGACTGGGGCAGCCCCTGTGGAAGGCTGTGTGGGTCCTTAAACAAATAAAAATGGAATCACCTTATGACCCAGCAACACATTTATCCAAAAGACATTAAAACACGAATTAGAAGAGACGTAGGCACCCTGTGTTCATAGCTGCACTGTTCACAACAGCCAGAGTGGAAGCAGCCTAGATGCCCGTCAGCAGCTGACTGGCTAAAGAAATTACGGGATAGGGAGGTGGGCGGTAGGTAGCGCAGCGGGTTAAGCACACATGGCGCAAAGGGCAAGGTCTGGCGTAAGGATCCTGATCCGAGCCCCCGGCTCCCCACCTGCAGGGTTGTCGCTTCTCAGGCGGTGAAGCAGGTCTGCAGGTGTCTGTCTTCCCTCCTCTCTCCATCTCTCTCTGTCCCATCCAACAACAACAATAACAACAACAATAAAACAAGGGCAACAAAAGGGAATAAATAAATAAATAAATAAATAAAAGAAGAAAAGAAATTACAGGATAAATATTCCATGGAATAGTTGAAGGAAATATGCAGAGACCTGACCTCCCTAATCTCAAAGGAAGAGATATCTTGCTGAAAAGGGAAAAAGTGAACCCCTCTCCACACAGGAATTCACCCTGCCTCCATCAAATGTCTTCAACCAGAATTGGAACAATGCTGATGCCCAGACTGAAAGGACCCCACTGGACATTTCCAACTAGAGTTGGGCCATAAAACTTGGGACAATATCGACTTCCAAGGGCCTCCAGGCCAAAAGCAAACAAGTCCTGGAAAATATAAAATACCCCAGCCCACTGTGGGTTGACCCTCCACTCCAGGCCCCCTAACCGACCTTGGAGAGTTGCCCCAGCTGACTCCTCTTACCTCATTAGAAGCTTTCCTTTACCTGCTCTCCTGACTCTGCTTGACTTATTTTATGCCTCAGAACTCGAACACTTTACTAACAAACCTAACAAATCTACTCTGCCATCAAAAAGATGGTATTGGGCAGGAGTAGACAGCATAATGGTTATGCAAAGAGACCACCATGCCTGAGGTTCCAAAGTCACAGGTTCAATTCCCTGCACCACCATAAGCCAGAGCTGAGCAGTGCTCTGGTAAAAGTTGATATTGTGTCCTTCAGGAAAAATGGAGGTGATGATGCCTAGCATAGTAGCTAAAGAGATGAAAGTCAACTGACTACCAGATGGTCTTACTCCCATGTGGAATCTAGACAACTGATACACATGGACTTGCACACACACACACACACACACACACACACACACACACACACACACACACACACAATCAAACTTTTTTAAATGTTCTGAGAATTATGGTGGCTATCTTTAGGAGGATGGGGACACAGAATTTTGGTGGTGGGTGCAATGATACCTTGGAATCTCACACTTTTTCTTGAGACCGACAGAAAGAGGCAGAGTAGAGAGAAACCCCCCAGCACGGTCCCTCCATCATCCATGGTGCTCCCATGAAGAGCCGGGAGGTCTCACTCCAGGTCTCACACGTGAAGGACATTCACTCTGTCAGCTGAGCTATCTCCTAGTCCCAGTGTATGTCTCCGGTCTCCTCTCCTGGCAGAGATGCTGGATTCTGTGTTTGCAACGTCTTATGAGCAGATGAGCTGTATCCAGCTTTTAACTAATTCCCCTGTTTTAGATAGATGGGCTCAGACCGATTGATTTAAAAGATTTTTTAAACTTTATTTGATTAGATGGGACAGAGAGAAATTGAGAGGGAAGGTGGAGAGAGTGGAAAAGGGATGAAGAGAGAGAGAGAGAGACCTATAGCCCTGCTTCACCACTCACGAAACTTTTCCCTACAGGTGGGGATCAGGGGCTTGAACCCTGGTCCTTGTGCACTGTCATGTGTGTGTGCTTAACCAGGTGCACCACCATCTGGCCCCCAAGCCAGTTTCTTTACAATTCAGACCCCTTTTAACATCTCTGAGGAAGGAAGCCCTGTAACTAGTTGGCTGGCTGCCCTGCAGCCTGTGAGGTCCCAGTGTCTTAAGTGTTTGAAATTCAGGCTGAAGCACGTGGCAAGGTGGGTAGAGGACAAAGAAGGTACCACCTGGAGGGAGGGAGTGAGCCTCCCCTGACCCCATCCAGGTTCATTCCAACATCCAGGCTTAAGAGAAATACACACAGAAATATTGGTGTGTGTTATGTGTCAAGTTTGTGTGTGAACTTTACCTTCAACAGGCCTGAGAAGTTTTCATTATTAATCATTATAATAATAATTATTATTATCCTCAGGAGGACTCACTGCTCTGATACAACTTCTTCAGGAAGAGAAAGATGGGGGGATGGGTGGTGGCACAACAGGTTGAGCGCACATGTTACAGTACACAAGGACCCAGGTTCAAGCCCCTGGTAGGGAAAAAGCTTCATGAGTGGTAAAGCAGGTCTGCAGGTCTCTCTCTCTCCCTGTCTCTCTCTCTCTCTCTTTCTCCCTCTCTCTCTCCTCCTCCCTTCTTTATCTCTCTCTGTCTATCCAATAATAAATAAAAATAAAAAAGAGAGAGGGAGATACCTGCAGTGTTTTCTTTTAAAGATCATTCTAATTTTTTTTTTAATTTGCTTACTGTTTATTGGATAGAGACAAAGACACTGAGAGGGGAGGGAAAGAGAGAGAAAGAATCCTGCAGGTCTGATGCACCAGTTCGGAAGCTCCCCCCAGGTGGGAAGCTGGACCTCAATCCCCAGTCTCTGGACATGCCAACCTGTGTGCTGGGCCCGGTGTGCCACCTCCTGGCAGCCCTCCCCAGTTCTGTGTCACTCTTTCTGGGGTAAACAACCTGGCATGGGCTCCCTCACCCAGCTCCCTGGCCCCCAGAATTCAGAGACCCTCCCCACATGCTGGTGGTGCTCAGGCTACGTGCCTTGAGCCTGGCCCCCCGAGTGTGAGGAATCTGAACACCTACCTGCTCCTTGTCCAGTGTCTGAGGAGAAACCTTGTGGAGTTTCACAACCTGGCCTGACCAGCAGCCTGGCTCGCCTTCTCACCCACTGCCCTCTGGCTCAGAAAGATGCCTCCCTTGTAGCTGGGAGCTACTCTCTACCCTAACCCAGCCTTCCAGCCCGTTTCTCAACTCTGACTCCATCTTCCCAGACAGTATTTTTAGACCACCTGCATGTTAGCTGTCAGGCTCAGGCAAAAATTACTAAAGTCATGGGCCCCTTGAAACAGACCTAAAAGAGACTTCTTAGCCTCTTCCCAAATGAAGACCCCCTAATTTCATCTGCTCTATTCCTACCTTTAGGGTGCCGCTTATTAAACAATCTATCCTGCTTTATATCTTACTGCCTTCCAGCCATCAAGTTGCAGATGCTACTATGACACCATCCTGACTCCCCTGGGCAGACAACCTCACTAATGTTCCCAGAACCTCACTTCCCCAGAGGTCTGCCTCACTAAGGAAAGATAGAGAGAGGCTAGGGGTGTGGATCCACCTGTCAACGCCCATGTCCAGTGGATAAACAATTACAGAAGCCAGCCCTTCCACCTTCTGCCCCCCATAATGATCCTGGGCCTGTGTTCCCAAAAGGATAAAGAATAGGGAAGTTTCTAATGGAGGGGGTGGGATATGGAACTCTGGTGGTAGGAGCTGTGTGGAGTTGTATCCCTCTTATGCTACAATCTTGTTGATCATTATTAAATCACTAATAAAAAATTAAAAATAAAACAGACAAACAAGAAAAAAAGATCTGAAGTCTTGAGACAGGAGAGGTAGGATCAGGGACTCCAGGTTCCTTGTCCCTGTATGGAGTGGGGCTCTGACTCCTCTTATCTCTTTCACTCCCAGGGCACTTCTGTTGGGTAGGGAAGCTGTGGGAGCAGGCCCTGACTTAGTTTCTGATTCACTCATTCATTTCTTTTTACTTTTTATGACAGACCACTTTGTGACTCTGGCTTATGGAAGTGCCTGGCATTGAACCTGGGACCTCAGAAATTCATGAGTAATCCTGATTCATTCTTGTTTTGTTTCTGTGGGGGTTTTTGTTTGTTTGGTTGGTTGGTTGGTTTTGGTTTTAGTCTTTTTTGTTTGTTTGTTTGTTTTTTTACCAAAAGCCCTGTTCAGCTCTGGTTGATGGTGGTGCTGGGGATTGAACCTAGGACCTTGGAGCCTCAGGCATTGTCTTGATGCATTTTTGTTTTGTCTGTGTGCTTTGTTTTTGTATTAGTGTTTTTTGTTTGTATCCATCCTAAACAACTTTATCTGAAAAACAGGAGGACTCGCTTCTTTCCCCACCACCCACCCCCCAATGTTCAGGGGAGACGGGAGAGAAGTCCCAGGCAGCGAGTCTCCAAGGCTTCTTGGGGCAGAACCAACCTCAGCAGCACAGCTCCCCCCCGCCTGCTGCCCGTCTGTCACACTGTCACAGGGGGTGACACTGCCCCACCTTGCAGTTCTGCCCTTGGCACGGAGGTCAGAAAGAGACAGGGTGGAGGTGGTGGAGCTAAGATCAAAGCCACTGCAGGTGTGTGTCTTAGGAGAAAGAAACCAGGAGAGCCTCAGTTTCCCCACCTCACTCCCATGTGAGCTGGAGTGTGACATCAGAGAAACGCCCCATTTGACAAAGGCAGAGGCTGGCCCCACTGCCCTCTGTCCCCTAGGGCAGAGGGAAGGACAGTCATCCCTGAAGAGCAGACTGAAGACCTCCATGCCCTGAGTCTGAGAGCTGTGTGATGGGCCAAGTATTCCCGGCAGACCCATGGAGCTCTCTCCCCAGAGAGAGAGCACATCTTAGAAATTTTTTTTTTAATTTATTTATTCCCTTTTGGTGCCCTTATTGTTTTACGGTTGTAGTTATTATTGTTGTTATTGATGTCATCGTTGAGGGAGAGAAAGACAGACACCTGCAGACCTGCTTTACAGCCTGTGAAGCGACTCCCCTGCAGGGATTTCGCGCCATGTGCGCTTAACCCGCTGCGCTACCACCCGACTCCCTCTTAGGAATATCTTAAGAGCATATTGCCATGCACAAGGACCCAGGTTCAAGCCCCCTGTGCCCACCCACAGGAAGGAAGCCTCAGAAACAGTGAAGCAGGTTTACAAGTGTCTCTCTGTGTGTCTGTCTTCCTCTTTCCGTTCCTCCGTCCCTTTCAATTTCTCTGTCTTATCAAATTAAATAAATAATTTTTAAAATATCTAAAAAAAAAAAACTCAGCAAAAAGAAAGGAGATAATCCCTCTCTAGAGAGAATGAATGAATGAATGAATGAATGAATGAATGAATGAATTGGCCTCATCCTTTGCATCTGTATGAACCCAGCACACTCCTGAAGTGACAACCCTGACCAGGTAAGAAACTGTCAAACATCATCAATGGGGGGCTGGGGGAGTACTGCTGACTCTCCCTCCCTCCCCTTGGGCAACAGTCCAGGGACCCTCAGGGTGAGGAGGCAGCCAGGCCCAGCTCAGCATTCTTTGCAAAACAGAGCCCTGAAGCCAGGGAGGACATCAAAGCATGCAGACCCAGCGGGGACTGGCTGGGCGCCCTGTTTGCAGAGTTCGAGTCACATCTGGCCACGTGTCTGGCCCCCACTGCACCCTTCAGGCCCAGGGGGGCAGATAGGAGCAGATTCATTTCCTGGCCCCAGGGGTTCCAGGGCGAGATTAGCTGGTAGGTGTGCACAGAGGCTGGGGTTCAGGTTCCTCACCTGGGCTACACAGACCGGGCTCATTTCCCTGGACAGGCGGGTGGTCACGCTCCAGGAGAGGGCAGGTGGGGGTTAGGACAGGGGGAGGTGGCATCTCCTGCCTCAGGCACAGGCCCACAGGAGGAGGCTGGAGGCTGGGAGCAAAGGCTGCTCTGAGCTCTGGCAACTTGCTCACACTTTGGCTCCTGTTCAGAGCAGGCGCTGAGCGGGACCAGCTACGGTTCACCCACCTTCCACCGTTCTCTGCCTGCCCTGAGCCTCTGCCCCAAACCCAGCCGCCGTCCGCCGACCACCGCTCTCCACTACCCTGAGTTGCTGCCCCAGGCCCAGCTGCTGTCCACCGTCCGTCGACCTCTGCCCATCCTGAGCCGCTGCCCCAGACCAGGGAAGCATGGCCAGCGTGGACCAGGTCCTGGGGCAGGTGGGGGAGTTCGGAAGGTTCCAGAAGCAGGCCTTCCTGCTCCTGAGCCTGGTGTCGGCGCTCTTCGCCCCCATCTACGTGGGCATCGTCTTCCTGGCCTCCACGCCCCCCCACCGCTGCCGGAGCCCCGGGCTGGACGAGCTGGCCAGGCGCTGCGGCTGGAGCCCGGCCGAGGGGCTTAACTGGACGCTGCCCGGCCTGGGGGCGCTGGGGCCGTGCCACACCTACGACGTGGACTGGAACCGCAGCCTGGGCTGCGGGGACCCCCTGGCCGGCCTGGCCCCCAACGGGAGCCGCCTGCCGTTCGGGCCCTGCCTGCACGGCTGGGTGTACGACACGCCGGGCTCCTCCATCGTCACCGAGGTGAGTGGCGGGCGACTGGGTGTGGGGTGGGGTGGGGCAGATGCCGTGGGGTCACCTCCCCCTGGGCGGCCGGCCCTGTCCCGGGTGCTCCCCACTGTCCTCACTTCAGGCCTGTGGAGAGTCGGGCCTTAGTGAGCAGGGCCGTGCTCCCGCTGGGAGCTGGAACCTAAGAGCGAATGGGGGACAGAAGGCGCCGGGCGGTGGCACACCCACAGAGCGCACATGTCACCAGGCGCAAGGCCCCGGGTTCAAGTCCCCGCCCCTCACCTGCAGGGAGGAAGCTTCACAGCACTGAGGCAGGTCTGTAGGTGTCTCTCTCCCTTGACTTCTCTGTCTCTAACAAAAAGAACAGAGGAGAAAAAATAAGAAAGAGATGGAGAGAGGAAGGAAGGAAGAGAAAGAGGAAAAGTGGTCCCAGGAATGGTGGGCTTCTAGCCCAGCAATAACTCTGGTGGCAAATTTTTTAAATATATTATTTATTTATAAGAGAGAGAACCAGAGACCATCACTGTGGCATCTGCCAGTTCAGGAACCCCTTGCTCACAAGCCCAAGTGATCTATCTGCTGTGCCAACTCCCAGTCCACCCCCTTAGCAAATTTTTTATTATTATTTCTTTATTAGGGAATGAACGTTTTACATTCAACAGTAAATACAATAGTTTGTACATGCATCACATTTCTCAGTTTTTTTAAGCAAATCTTTAAAGAAGAAGAAAAAGAGTTTTTAAAAAAGAAAACACGGATTGGGCAGATAATACCCAGGACTTGAGTGATAGCAGCCCCCGGCTTTGTCCCCGGCATGCTTCAAAAATCAGTTATCTTTCATTCCGCCTTTCTTTGTTTAATATTTTTAACTTTATTTTTCATTTGATAGGAGAGAAATTGAGAAGGAAGAGTAGATGGAGAAAGGGCGAGAGAGAGAGAGAGAGAGAGAGAGAGAGAGAGGTCAGTACTACTTCCACGTTCTAGAAGCTTCTCCCTTGTAGGTGGGGAGCAGGGGCTTGAACCCGGGTCCTCATGCATGGTAACACCTGCGCTTAACCAGGTGCACCACCACCCAGCCCCCTTTCATTTGGTTTGTAAGCAGAGAAAGAACCCAGCTTGCTGGCACTTAGCCCTGCCCCCCCACCCCACAGCCGGTTTCCAGCAGAAACACCTGGGCTGAGTCTGCCGGGCTGCCAGCTCACCGGCTCTCTCTTCTGCTCTCCTCACCCTGGGCAGTTTGACCTGGTGTGTGCCAATGCCTGGATGCTCGACCTGTTCCAGTCGGCTGTGAACATGGGCTTCTTCATTGGCTCCATGGTCATCGGCTTCCTGGCGGACAGGTGGGTAGATGGGGGGGGGGTGGGAGGGCTGTGGGTGTGGGGGGCACAGGGCTCCCTCCGTGCTGTGCTAGCAGTCAAGACACTGTCTCTACTGCCTCCACTCGCTGGGGTCCTGGAGAGTGT
This sequence comes from Erinaceus europaeus, assembly GCF_950295315.1. Lineage (NCBI taxonomy): Eukaryota > Metazoa > Chordata > Mammalia > Eulipotyphla > Erinaceidae > Erinaceus > Erinaceus europaeus. The sequence continues at coordinate 4,996,458 of NC_080174.1, forward strand.
TCACCCATCTGTCAACACTTAACACCTGGGGCTGGGGACCAGAGGGGCCGGCAATGGATAACCCTGTCTGTTCTGTTAATTTGTGAGTCACTCCGTTCTGCCCTCTGCCTGTCCATCCTGCAGCCCTGCTGGTGTAGACTCCACGGCTGTCCTCAGCCCAGAGCATCTGACTCACCTAGGGCTGGGTGAGTCACCCCGGGGCAGGTGTGGCCACACGCAGGACATCAAGATAAAAGCTGCTGAGAGGGCTGGTGTCCTTCTCGGGGAGGGACAGAGCTACCTGCTGCCTCTTCTGTCCCTGGAGGCCAGGAGAGACCAGCCAGTCCACAGAAGCACGCCACCACTGTCCTGTCGGGGGGCTCATGTCCTTAGAACCCCAGCGTCACCGTGAAGACACTGCTAGGTATTCTTATGCTTTCTTAAGAGAGAAAGGGACATTTTTCTTTTTTTTTTTTTTTTGCTTTGCTTTTCAAAATTTATTTATTGTGACAGACAATACCTTTAATGCACTAGCAATAAAATCTTAAATAGAGGGGCCGGGTGGTGGTCCACTTGCCTGAGCGCACACATTACATTGCATAAGGACCTGGGTTCAAGTCCCTGATGCCCACCTGCAGGGAAGAAGCTTTTACAGCGGTGAAGCAAGGCTGAAGGTGTCTCTCTTTCTCTCCCCCTTTCTGTACCCCCCTCTCCTCTCAACTTCTCTCTGTCTCTAGCCAAAATAAATAATAAAAGATGTTTACAATTTTTAAAAAAGGAAAAAAAATCTTTAACCTTCACTAGAAATGTTTCCAGTAATGAGAGTCTTCCTTTCCTGGGAATCTTAAGTCTAATGTTCTATTTAAATGTGCAATTCAGGGACAGGGAGAAAGTAGAGTATTAGCACCAGGACTTGCATATCAAAGGTCCCAAGTTCGATTCCCAGCACCACCAACTCTGCCCAGAGTTGAGCAGAGCATTAGCTCACCAAGGAGAACGCACATGCGGCTTGGATTTGAGCCCAGCACAGCCCGGGAGGTGCCGTGGAACGAGGCAGGGGAAGCCCCAGTGCTGTGGTCTATCACCACCTACCTATCTGAGTGAGGGAGTGAGCCAACACAGTGAAATCAAGGCATGAAAACCAACATGTCACACAAGTCCAGGACCAAGACCACAAGGCAGTGGCAGTGGCACCTTCCCAAACCCTGGTGATGCTGTTTCCTACTCTTTATCTGTGAAACACTTTGGGGAGAAATGGTGAATGGAAACAGTTACTGCACTTCTGACTTTAAGAGCAATGTGTAATTAATTATACAATAATACAGAAAAGCAAGCAAAAGACTAAAACCTCTTAATCCTGCTACCCAGAGAGAGACAGCTACAGGGGACATGGATTTCTTTCTTTCTTTTTTTTATTTTTATATATCGCAACCAAGGTGCAGGCACTATGAACCCAGTGCTCCCGGTGGCCATTCCCCCCTCCCCTTTTTTTGTTTCTGTTTTATTTAATAGGAGAGAAGTTGAGAGGCAAGGGAGCGATAGAGAGACACCTGCAGCACTGCTTCACAACTTAGGAAGTTCCCCCACTGCTGCTGGCGAGCGGAGGCTCGAACCTGGGTCTTTGCTCATCGTGATGTGTGTGTGTTCAACTGGGTGCACTCCCGGCTGATCTCTTCTTTTCTTAATACACACTTTTTCTTTCTTTTCTTTTTTTTTTTTTTTTACCAGAGCCCTGTTCAGCTCTGGTTTATGGTGGTGCAGGGGATTGAACCTGGGACTTCAGAGCCTCAGGCATAAGAGTCTCTTTGCATAACCATGATGCTATCTTCCCACCCTAAACACACTTTATAGTTTTTAGAGAGAGAGAACAGAGCTCTGGTCCACCATCTTGGGAGAATGTTCTGTTTTTGTATTATTAATTAATTGATTCATTAGGACAGAGAAATAAATTGAGAGGGGGTGGAGACAGAGAGGGAGAGAGAATGGAAGGCACCCACAGGCCCGCTTCACTGCGAATGAAGTTCTTCCCCTGCAGGTGGAGACGGGGGCCTTGAACCCTGGGTTCCGCTCTTGGTGACTTGTGCACTCCACTGGGTGTACCCTCCCCAGCGCCTCTGCTGGGTTTCTGTTGTTCTTGCTTTGCGTGAGGAGCGAGGGGTGCGCCCAGCCAGGTGCTCTGCTGAGTCACCTCCCAGCTCCTCAGAGAAAGATGCGGGGAGTGGACGGTGGCGCACCTGGTGGAGCGCACATGTTACAGTGCACAAGGACCCCGGGTTCGAGCCCTAGATCCCCACCTGTAGGGGGAAGCTTCCTGAGTGGTGAAGCAGTGCTACAGTATCTCTCTCCTTCTCTCCTTCACGTACCCTTTCTCTCTGTCTCTATCCAAAATAAGTAAATGCATTTTTTTTGCCTCCAGGGTTATTGCCGGGGCTCAGTGCCTGTACCACCAATCCACTGCTCCTGGAGGCCATTTTTTTTCCTTTTTTGTTGCCCTTGTTTTTTTTTTATCATTTTTGTGGTTATTATTAATGTTGTTGTTGTTGGACAGGACAGAGAGAAATGGAGAGAGGAGGGGAAGACAGAGAGGGGGAGAGAAAGAAAGACACCTGCAGACCTGCTTCACCGCCTGGGAAGCGACTCCCCTGCAGGTGGGGAGCCGGGGGCTCGTACCGGGATCCTTATGCCGGTCCTTGTGCTTTGCACCACGTGCGCTTAACCCGCTGCGCTACCACCCGGGCCCCGTAAATGCGTTTTTAACTTGGCCATCAGAGCACATTCCAAGTGTTTATTGTAAGCGTCCTGTGCACCAAGCCTTGTGTTTGGATGGTTTCTTCACTGTCTTTAATCTCTAGCCACCCAGTGAGAGAGTGGCTCAGAGCTAAGACACTCTCCACAGAGCTGCAAACATGGTTTCTCCACGGGGCACAATCACACACACAGACAATTCATATCTCTGGGCAGCATAAAAACATATTTATACTTCTCAAACAAGTATTTCTGGCCCTTCTCAAATACATATTATAGTTTGTAGAACTGGGGCTTCAATTTCACTGCTCCCAGACTTTTTTCTTTTGTCACTCAGCTAGAAAGACAGAAACGGCAAAGAGGGAGGGGGTCAGGGAGGGCACAGTAGATAAAGCGTTAGACTCTCAGACATGAGGTCCTGAGTTCAGTTTCCAGCATTGCATGTGCCAGAGTGATGCTCTGGTTCTCTCTCTCTCTCCCTCTCCCTCTCTCTCCCTCTCTCCCTCCTTCTCTCATTGATTAACTAATCAATCCTTTAAAAAGAAAGAAGAAAAGGGAGACAGATCACAGCACTAGAGTTTCCTTCAGAGTCACGGCACTCTCATGTAGTGTTAGGACTTGAGCCCCGGCCAAGAGAAGACGGCCTGTGCCCTTACTCGGTGAGCTACCCCTCTAGCCTGCCGTCCCCAGTATTAAGCGAGGGGAACGCGAGCCTGCGAATAGAATATCAGATGTAAATAGACCATCACCTTTGACTGCCTGACACCACAAAACTCACTAAGGGGTTAAAGATTAATAATGTCCGTGAGCTGCTCACGGCCCTGGGGGCATCTGTCCTCATAGCAGTGGGGCCCAGAGCACCTGGACAGGGGACAAAGGGCGTCCTTCCCTCAGCCCTCCCCTGCCCTCCCCTGCCCTGCACCCCTCCTGTTCTTGCGGCTTATCCCAATCTAAGCTCTTCCTGGGACCCTACCAGGAGGCTTGCTAGGGGCAGAGGGAGGTCACTGGCTTTAGTTTTTGTTGCCACAGAGCCAAGCTGACTTGTTTGGGGAGGTCCCTGAGGTCCTGAGGGACATGGAGTGTTGGTCCAGAGTCCTCCAGAGTCCAGTCCCCTGGCCCCCATAGGGGAGCACCTTCCCTCTGGCTGCCCTCCTGCCCCAAGCCCGGCCTCCCCCTCCCATTACAGTGTGCGTGTGCGTGATTTTTATTAGTGGTTTACAAGATGATAATGTATGGGGGGAGCTAACTGGCTGAGTTTGTCTCCCCAACATTTAAAAGTCCGTCATGCGTAATCTCAATGAAGAACTGAGAAGAGAGCATGATTTTCAAGAATTTTAAACTTTTATTCAAGAAAATTGAGAATATTAACATGTTAGGCTAAGACAGGGAGAGGAAGAGAGAGACAGAGACAGAGAGAGAAAAGCCCCTCAGAGCTCTTACATCTCCAGTGCTCACCTAGGAGAGAGAGGGAGAGATGGAGAGAGAAAGAGGGGGAGAGATAGAGAGAGACAGAGAGAGATAGCGATAGAGAGAGAGCAAATGTGCCCACATCTGCAGCTTGTAACACCCAAGTTCAGTAAGTATAGGATTAGAGCCAATGAGAGTTAAGACATTCAGGTGCAAACATTCTTAGGAGACTGGGACTGTCACACTCCTTGAGAAATACCTGGGAGGATAGCACTAGAGGAGAGTGTGGGACTTGAGAACTGGATTACCGCAGAGTGGCTCCTTAAATTAAAATATCACCTAATTAGCTGGACCACATTAATCTGACCTGGGAGCCACGTCTACTGACATTTAATAAGGAGTCTGTATGGCCTCTGGGTCCCTGTCAGTTTAAACAAACTCTGTCAGTCCATAAGACCAGCTGTCATCTATGAAGAACCATCAGATTATGTCCTTAAAGCTGATTTGTCTGAGCTGTAAAGATCACAGGAGGTCCCTGTGAGAAGCTTGTCACTGAGAACAGCTGGGGAGATAGCACCATCGGCAGAGCACTGGGCTTGCATGTGTAAGGTTCCTGGTTCAATCCCCAGCACCGCAGGCACCAGAGTGCTACTCTGGTTTCTCTCTCTTCTCTGGCTCATGTAAAATTCTCCCTCGTGTGTAACAATAAACAAACAGACAAAACCTTACAGAAAACACGCTAAACCATATGCAGCTAGAACATGCTGAAGGCTGCCTTGGAGAAGGCAGGGAGGGCGGGCTGAGGGAATTGGAGAACCAGTGTTTCTGTGAGGTGTCTAAGTGACTGCATCATCCTAACCTCCTGGTGAACCATTCTGAACAGCCAGGAAGGTGATTCAGTAACAGAATACAATTCTTGCCAGCATGAGGCCCTGGGTTGGTGGAAGCCTTTCCCACATGAGGACACCGGGGCTGGGTTGATGATTCACCGGCAGGACAGGAAGCCTTGAGCCCAAAGTGAACTCCCAGTCTCCGTGTTTTCCGTGTCTCCCTGTCTTCCGATAGTCTCCAAATCCCTAAGTGGATGGAAACAAAGTCTTTAAATAAGGCGTGTGAGAGCTGCCCAGCCGGAAGTCACCACAGCGAAGGGTGACCACACGGGAAGTGGCCACAGCAGTGTGAGAAGCTTCCACGGAGCTCCCCACCCCAACCCCAAAGTACCACCAAGTCCAAAAGCAAAGATGGAAGGGCCAGAGACCTAGCTCAGCTGGTAAAGTTTAGGGATTTCATGCCTTAGGGTCCCACCTTGAACCCCACCATCTCCTGCTCCGGCTTCTCCTACCTGGACTCTGTCTTATCTGAGATAAATAAAATAAATCTGAAAGGCTGGGCACTGGTGCAGCCACATTACACATTACCAGGCTCAAGGACCCGGGTTCAAGCCCCCGGTGCCTACCTGCGGGGGTGGGGGGTGGGGGGCTTCATGAGCAGTGCAGCAGGGCTGCAGGAGTTTCTCTCTTTCCATCTCACTCACCTCCCTCTTCCCTCTTGATTTATCTCTATCTCTAGCCAAGAAGCAAACAAATAAAATATTTTAAGATAATTAAATAAATTTGAAAATAAAAAAACAATATGCAGGGTGAAGTTGAGTCACTGAGTTGAGCACTGAGTTCTGTCTTCTCTAATGCAAAGTCTGTCCTGGGGGAGAGGTCACTCAAGACCATCTGTGCACCCCTGTGTTCATAGCTGCTTTATTCACAACAGCCAGTGAGTGGACACAGCCCACATGCCCACCGACAGATGACTGGGTAAAAGAGTGCTATATTCCACGAATACTACTCTGCAATTGAAACAGATGGTTTTGTGTCCTTTGAGACAAAATAGAACTGGAGGCGACAATGCTCACCAAAATAACAGAGAGATAAAAATGGGGGGTGGATAGCACAATGGTTATGCGAAGAGACTCTCATACCAGAGGCTCCCAAGTCCCAGGTTCAATTCCCCGTACCACCATAAGCCAGAGCTGATAAGTGCTTTGGAAAGAGAGAGAGAAAGAGAGGGAGAGGGAGAGGAGGGGAGAGAGAGAGAGAGAGAGAGAGAGAGAGAGAGAGATGAAAGGCAACTGCCAGATGGTTTCACTCTAGAGCTCTGGAATCTGTAGATCTAATTCACATAAACTTGGAAAAAAAAAAATCAGAAGCAAGCAAGTTGTTTGTAAGATCCGTGAGAACTCTGGTGGATCTCTTCAGGAGATAGGAGGGTGGGGAGGGTCGTCCTGCAATCTTGTGACATATTATTAAGAACAAAAAGAGCTTTTTTAAAGACCATTTGTTCAGGAGGTGGGAATAAAGATGGCAGACGCACAAGGTGCGCTGGGAGAGTCTCTTCTCTCTGCCCCCACCCTGCTCACTCAAAAGGAAGCCCAACTGGAAGCCAGTACCCCTCCTGTACCCCACCCCTGGAAGCCAGTACCCCCCCTGCAGTGGCACCGTTCAGGTTCAGGGGAACCCTCCTCCTGCTGCTCCTTGTCTAGCTTCCATGAGGGCCCCTCTCCCTCCTGAGTCTGCCCTAACTCCTTCCCTTTCTCTGCCTTTGGCCCCTCTCAGGTTTGGCCGGAAACTCTGCCTCTTGGCCACCATCCTCGTTAATGCTTCTTCCGGGGTCCTCGTGGCCCTCTCGCCCTCCTACACATGGACACTCATCTTCCGTCTGATCCAGGGGCTGGTCAGCAAGGCCAGCTGGCTAATCGGCTACATCCTGAGTGAGCATGTTTGCACTGTGGACGGGGGGGGGGCAGGGGGAGGGCTGGTATGCCTGGTTGAACACAACTACTGCAATGCACAGGGACCTGGGTTCAAGCCCCTGGTCCCCACCTGCAGGGGGAAGCTTCGTGAGTGCTGAAGCAGGGCTGCAGGTACCTCTCTGTCTCCTCTTTTTATTTCTCCCTTTTCTTCTCAATTTTTCTCAGTCTCTACCCAATAACAAACTAAATTAAATATATATATTTAATTTTTTAGTAGTGATTTCAGAATAGACAAGATTGTAGGGTAGCAGGGGTAAAATTCTAAACAGTTCCCACCACCAGAGTTCCATGCCCCATCCTCTCCATTGGAAGCTTCCCTATTCTTTATCCCTCTGGGAGTCTGGACCAAAGATCTTTTATGGGGTGCAGAACGTGGGAGTTCTGGTTTCTTTAACTGCTTCTCTGCTGGACATGGACATTGGCAGTTTGTTCCATACCCCCAGCCTGTTTCTCTCTCTCCCTAGTGGGGCAGGGCTCTGGGCAGATGAGGTTCCAGACACACTGGTGAGGTCATCTGACCAGGGAAGTCAGGATGGCATCATAGTAGCATCTGCGACTTGGTGTGTGAAAGGCAGAGAACTATAAAGCAGGACACAATGATGAATAAACAGGAACCCAAATGTAGGAACAGAGCAGACAAGAATAGGGATTTTCTGGTGGGAAGAAGATGGGAGTCCATTTCAGGCATGTTACCAGGGGCCTAAATGAAACATGTAGACTTTTAAAGAATGTTTAGGATGGTAGCTCTTAGAAAAAGGGACAGTGTGGCCCAAAGGCAGCTCTGCAGAAAAGGGGGTTCAGTGTAACTGCAGAGTGGGGAAGTTGGTGCCTTCTGAGTCAAAGGAACTCTGGAAATCCCTTCAACCAGATCTTTCTGCAGCCCTTCAGACATCAACCATGACCCCAAGTGCAGAGAAAGAGACATTCGGACGGGCAGAATAGCTCGCTTGGATGGTACGCAGCTGTGCCAGGACACAGCCCGGCTTTGATGGAAGTCAGCCTCTCTCTCTGTCTCTGTCTCTCTCTCTCTCTGTCTCTCTCTGTCCTGTCTCTCTCTCTTCTGCCTCCCACTTTGGAGGAAGTCTCACTCCTGTGGTCTCTCTCCCTCCCTCTCTCTCTCTTTCCCTCTCTCCTGCCTCCCACTTTGGAGGAAGTCTCACTCCTATGAAGTCTGTCTCTCTCTCTCTCTCTTTCCCTCTCTCTCTCTCCTGCCTCCCACTTTGGAGGAAGTCTCACTCCTGTGGTCTCTCTCCCTCCCTCTCTCTCTCTTTCCCTCTCTCTCCTGCCTCCCACTTTGGAGGAAGTCTCACTCCTATGAAGTCTGTCTCTCTCTCTCTCTCTCTCTCTCTCTCTCTTTCCCTCTCTCTCCTGCCTCCCACTTTGGAGGAAGTCTCACTCCTATGAAGTCTGTCTCTCTCTCTCTCTCTCTCTCTCTCTCTCTCTTTCCCTCTCTCTCCTGCCTCCCACTTTGGAGGAAGTCTCACTCCTATGAAGTCTGTCTCTCTCTCTCTCTCTCTCTCTCTCTCTCTTTCCCTCTCTCTCCTGCCTCCCACTTTGGAGGAAGTCTCACTCCTATGAAGTCTGTCTCTCTCTCTCTCTCTCTCTCTCTCTCTCTTTCCCTCTCTCTCCTGCCTCCCACTTTGGAGGAAGTCTCACTCCTATGAAGTCTGTCTCTCTCTCTCTCTCTCTCTCTCTCTCTCTCTCTTTCCCTCTCTCTCCTGCCTCCCACTTTGGAGGAAGTCTCACTCCTATGAAGTCTGTCTCTCTCTCTCTCTCTCTCTCTCTCTCTTTCCCTCTCTCTCCTGCCTCCCACTTTGGAGGAAGTCTCACTCCTATGAAGTCTGTCTCTCTCTCTCTCTCTCTCTCTCTCTCTCTCTCTCTCTCTTTCCCTCTCTCTCCTGCCTCCCACTTTGGAGGAAGTCTCACTCCTATGAAGTCTGTCTCTCTCTCTCTCTCTCTCTCTCTCTCTCTTTCCCTCTCTCTCCTGCCTCCCACTTTGGAGGAAGTCTCACTCCTATGAAGTCTGTCTCTCTCTCTCTCTCTCTCTCTCTCTCTCTCTCTCTCTTTCCCTCTCTCTCCTGCCTCCCACTTTGGAGGAAGTCTCACTCCTATGAAGTCTGTCTCTCTCTCTCTCTCTCTCTCTCTCTCTCTCTCTCTTTCCCTCTCTCTCCTGCCTCCCACTTTGGAGGAAGTCTCACTCCTATGAAGTCTGTCTCTCTCTCTCTCTCTCTCTCTCTCTCTTTCCCTCTCTCTCCTGCCTCCCACTTTGGAGGAAGTCTCACTCCTATGAAGTCTGTCTCTCTCTCTCTCTCTCTCTCTCTCTCTCTCTCTCTTTCCCTCTCTCTCCTGCCTCCCACTTTGGAGGAAGTCTCACTCCTATGAAGTCTGTCTCTCTCTCTCTCTCTCTCTCTCTCTCTCTCTCTCTTTCCCTCTCTCTCCTGCCTCCCACTTTGGAGGAAGTCTCACTCCTATGAAGTCTGTCTCTCTCTCTCTCTCTCTCTCTCTCTCTCTCTTTCCCTCTCTCTCCTGCCTCCCACTTTGGAGGAAGTCTCACTCCTATGAAGTCTGTCTCTCTCTCTCTCTCTCTCTCTCTCTCTCTCTCTCTTTCCCTCTCTCTCCTGCCTCCCACTTTGGAGGAAGTCTCACTCCTATGAAGTCTGTCTCTCTCTCTCTCTCTCTCTCTCTCTCTCTCTCTCTTTCCCTCTCTCTCCTGCCTCCCACTTTGGAGGAAGTCTCACTCCTATGAAGTCTGTCTCTCTCTCTCTCTCTCTCTCTCTCTCTTTCCCTCTCTCTCCTGCCTCCCACTTTGGAGGAAGTCTCACTCCTATGAAGTCTGTCTCTCTCTCTCTCTCTCTCTCTCTCTCTCTCTCTTTCCCTCTCTCTCCTGCCTCCCACTTTGGAGGAAGTCTCACTCCTATGAAGTCTGTCTCTCTCTCTCTCTCTCTCTCTCTCTCTCTCTCTTTCCCTCTCTCTCCTGCCTCCCACTTTGGAGGAAGTCTCACTCCTATGAAGTCTGTCTCTCTCTCTCTCTCTCTCTCTCTCTCTCTCTCTCTCTCTTTCCCTCTCTCTCCTGCCTCCCACTTTGGAGGAAGTCTCACTCCTATGAAGTCTGTCTCTCTCTCTCTCTCTCTCTCTCTCTCTCTCTCTCTTTCCCTCTCTCTCCTGCCTCCCACTTTGGAGGAAGTCTCACTCCTATGAAGTCTGTCTCTCTCTCTCTCTCTCTCTCTCTCTTTCCCTCTCTCTCCTGCCTCCCACTTTGGAGGAAGTCTCACTCCTATGAAGTCTGTCTCTCTCTCTCTCTCTCTCTCTCTCTCTCTCTCTCTTTCCCTCTCTCTCCTGCCTCCCACTTTGGAGGAAGTCTCACTCCTATGAAGTCTGTCTCTCTCTCTCTCTCTCTCTCTCTCTCTCTCTCTCTTTCCCTCTCTCTCCTGCCTCCCACTTTGGAGGAAGTCTCACTCCTATGAAGTCTGTCTCTCTCTCTCTCTCTCTCTCTCTCTCTCTCTTTCCCTCTCTCTCCTGCCTCCCACTTTGGAGGAAGTCTCACTCCTATGAAGTCTGTCTCTCTCTCTCTCTCTCTCTCTCTCTCTCTCTCTTTCCCTCTCTCTCCTGCCTCCCACTTTGGAGGAAGTCTCACTCCTATGAAGTCTGTCTCTCTCTCTCTCTCTCTCTCTCTCTCTCTCTCTCTCTCTTTCCCTCTCTCTCCTGCCTCCCACTTTGGAGGAAGTCTCACTCCTATGAAGTCTGTCTCTCTCTCTCTCTCTCTCTCTCTCTCTCTCTCTTTCCCTCTCTCTCCTGCCTCCCACTTTGGAGGAAGTCTCACTCCTATGAAGTCTGTCTCTCTCTCTCTCTCTCTCTCTCTCTCTTTCCCTCTCTCTCCTGCCTCCCACTTTGGAGGAAGTCTCACTCCTATGAAGTCTCTCTCTCTCTCTCTCTCTCTCTCTCTCTCTCTTTCCCTCTCTCTCCTGCCTCCCACTTTGGAGGAAGTCTCACTCCTATGAAGTCTGTCTCTCTCTCTCTCTCTCTCTCTCTCTCTCTCTCTCTTTCCCTCTCTCTCCTGCCTCCCACTTTGGAGGAAGTCTCACTCCTATGAAGTCTGTCTCTCTCTCTCTCTCTCTCTCTCTCTCTCTCTCTTTCCCTCTCTCTCCTGCCTCCCACTTTGGAGGAAGTCTCACTCCTATGAAGTCTGTCTCTCTCTCTCTCTCTCTCTCTCTCTCTCTCTCTTTCCCTCTCTCTCCTGCCTCCCACTTTGGAGGAAGTCTCACTCCTATGAAGTCTCTCTCTCTCTCTCTCTCTTTCCCTCTTTCTCTCTCCTGCCTCCCACTTTGGAGGAAGTCTCACTCCTATGAAGTCTCTCTCTCTCTCTCTCTCTTTCCCTCTTTCTCTCTCCTGCCTCCCACTTTGGAGGAAGTCTCACTCCTATGAAGTCTCTCTCTCTCTCTCTCTCTTTCCCTCTTTCTCTCTCCTGCCTCCCACTTTGGAGGAAGTCTCACTCCTGTGGTCTCTCTCTCTAACCATACATATTGCCACCAGAGTTGTCGCTGGGGCTCATTTCCTGCACTACAAACCCACTACTACTGGTAGCCATTTTCTTTTTTTTTCTTCTTCCTTAGTTTTATTAGACAGGACAAGGAGAAACTGAGGGAGGATTGGGAGACAGAGAGGGAAATGAAGATAGACGCCTAAAAACCTGCTTTACCACTCATGAGGTGGACCCCCAACAGGTGGGGAGCCGGGGCTCAAACCTGAGTCCTTGTGCTTGGTGATTTGTGCGCTTAACTAGGCGCATCACCACGGGCCCCCCCTTGTCTCTCACTCTTTCTGTCAGAAAAAGTTGGCCCAGAGTGGTGGAGTCCCCACAATCAAGTAGCAAAGACAGATATTCGTTCAGAAGCAAGCTTTAAGCTTATTCTCTGTTTTAAAATACTTTGATACATATAGATACTTTTTTCTTTAGGATGAATTTCTATTTGGCATGTAAGTAGTCGAAGTCTTTAAATGAACATAAAAACAAAACCTCTGCGAATCAGAGGATACTTCGCGTTCCAGGCTGGGAAACAACTCACTTGATAATGTGTGTTGCTTTGCCAGGTGTGCGACCCAAGTTCAAGCCTGACCCCACCTCACTGAAGGCAGCTTTGGTGTTGTGGCCTCTCTCTCTCTCTCTCTTTCTCTCTCTCTCTCCCCATTTCTACTTCTCTTGTCTGTCTTTAAAATGTGACACTTCAGAAACCTTCCACCTTCTGCACCCCATAATGATCCTGGGTCCATACTCCCAGAGGGATAAAGACTAGGGAAGCTATCAGGGGAGGGGATGGGATATGGAGTTCCCGTGGTGGGAATTGTGTGGAATTGTACCCCTCTTATCCTATGGTCTTGTCAATATTTCCATTTTATAAATTTAAAAAAATAAAAAATTAAATAAAAAAACCTGTGGGGGTCTGGAACATAATGAAATCACATGTATATGTCAGTGACTATACTGTAAAGCATTAATTCACCTCAATAAAAATAAAGTAATAATAAATAAATAAATAAATATGCTATTTTAAACTATAAGAAAAATGTGACACTTCCCTCAACCATATGTTACAGACTTTATATGTCTGTGGAACTGGGCTCATAGCATGGAACAGTTTGAAAATTATACCATGTGTTGTGGGATAGTGATTCACTGGCCTTTGGAAAATAAAGAGCCCTGATTTATAGTATTTCCTGACTTAGAATATTCCACAACTGACTTTAATACACCAATAGGTTTAGCAGCTTGCAAATTTGCAGAAAAATCTAAAAATCAGTTCTTGCAAGCTAAGACTTGTTGACTTTTAATGGGTTTCAAGCCATTCACACACCGACTGGGTTGTCAAGACAGTGCTGGAGTCATTTAAGAGAGCGGGACAGATTAAAGTGTATATTTACGAAGAAAAATCATCTGAGGTCTCATTCCAGCAGGCAGTCCGGTCTAGTCAGATCTTGAATTACCGCTGCCTTCTTGCTCGAGACCAGATGCTTTCATCCGCATCAGAACCGTCTTTTCTGTGAGTGTCTGTTTCAGACACTGTGCTCCTGTTGGCAGGACGTACTCCCATCTAATGTGGGTTTGTGAAATCATAGTTCAATCCCCAGCAACAACTAGACTGAGGTAATCCCCACAGAAATCTTCTCTCAGAGGAACATGGAGAAAACTCGAGGATTTGGATGCCATTCTTGAGGTCGGCATTCTAGTCTCCTCTCAGACTGAGATGGAGACAGAAACTCAAAAATATGGGCCGGGTGGTGGCGCACCGGTTAAGTGCACATAGTGCTGAACACATGGACCGGCGCAAGGATCCGGGTTCAGGCCCCCACCCCCCACCAGCAGGGGTGACACTTCACAAGTGGTGAGGAAGGTCTGCAAGCATCTGTTTCTCTCTCCTTCTCTATGTCCTCACAATTTCTCTCTGTCCTGTCTAAGAAAATGGAAAAAAAAGATGGCCTCCAGGAGCAGTGGATTTGTAGTGCTGGCACTGAGTCCCAGTGATAAACTTGGAGGTAAAAAGAAAGGAAGGAAGGAAGGAAGGAAGGAAGGAAGGAAGGAAGGAAAGTAGGGGAGGGGAGGGGAGGGAGGAGAGGGGGAAGAGGAGGTGAGGAGAGGAGAGGAGAAAAGAGAGGAGAGGAGAGGAGAGAAGAGGAGAGGAGAAAAAGAAAAAGAAAAGAAAGAAAACTCTAGAATATATGGGGTCTGATAGTGGCACACCTACTAGAACACACACGTTATAATACACAAGGACCTGGGTTCAAGCCCCCAGTCCCCACCTGCAGGAGGGAACCTTCATGATCGGTGATACAGGGCTGCAGGTGTCTCTCTTCCTCTCCCTCTCTTTATGTTTTCTTCTCAGTATTTCTCTATTCAATAAATAAAATAAAGACTTTTAGGATAAATGACTTTCTTAAAAAAATGGGAGCTCTAGAATGTGGGTGGCATCTATGAAGTGGCCGTCCAGTTTCCGGAGATGGACAGCCAGTCCCTGGTCGTAGGACGCGTGTTGACCATTGGGCTCCTCTCTGCAGTCACCGAGTTTGTTGGGCTGAGCTACCGCAGGACAGTGGGCATCCTCTACCAGGTGGCCTTCACGGTGGGGCTCCTGGTGCTGGCCGGCGTGGCCTACACCATCCCTCACTGGAGGTGGTTGCAGCTCACCGTCACGCTGCCCAACTTCTGCTTCCTGCTCTACTACTGTGAGTTCACGGGGCCTCGGAGACAAGCCAGAGGGTCCTGCTTGG